>NC_079165.1:57225393-57320393 GCF_947568905.1 Ostrea edulis | reverse complement strand
TTTTGTAAAGAAATAGTTTCATGAAATTGTTATGAATGCTAATATATCGTTATCACCAGCTTTTGTGAAATTTTGATAACGCTGTTTACGCAATATTGCAATTTTCTGACGTTGATATATGATTCTGTATATGTAGGTCTCGTATCATATAATGTGCGATGACCTATATATATACATGTATATATATATTGATAATTTATTAGTCTTAACTCTGATAAATGGAAATAAATACTCTTTCTATACTTTTATCAAATAAAAATGCAACTATGGAGTTACCTTAAGCGCTATACATAGGATCATGTGGTATTTCAACTGAAGCTGGTGACGTCTCAATATGAGTGAAAGATTCTCGATTGGGAACCAACAAACATATTTTTCTACGTTTTATTGACAGTACCTCGAATTATTGCTGAATAAAACAGAGCAACAAAGCAAGGATTTTTACAAATAAAATTTCAAAATAGAATGCTTTAAAAATAAAATTCATGGTTGAAATCGAATGTCCTTGAAAATCAAGATTAAAAAATACCGATTTCTCGATAAGGAATTCTGCATTAATGATTTTGTAGAATGGATGAGACAAGATTAAGATAAATATCGCTACCATTAAGTTCCAACATTTAAGGTTGATGGACAAATATCATTTACAATAAGAGTTGATTTAATGTCTGAAATATGGAAATTTGTCATTTATGCCACTTTATTTTTTATGATATCATGATTCAACTTTGGCTTGTAATAACTATGAAGATATGTTGAGATGATAACACGCATCATTGTTTGCAGGGATCACCTGGCATTTATCAAATCATTGGTTTACTCCCTCTGTCAGAGAGAGAGAGAGATTTAGAGAGAGAGATTTTGACACAGTTTAGAGGCAAAGAAGGGAACTAGTCTTGGTGTATTCTCAGAGACTAACTGTGAAATTAACTAAATTCTATCATCCCCCTCCCCTTCCTTTTACAAATTGTCGGGGGACTGTTGAGATACAGAATAAAATTTCTATAAAGTGATAAATTGGGAGAGCATGATTATGCATCACCTACAACATTTATCTAGAATTTACCATCATAGCATTGCACAAAGGACAACGATCATAAACGTGACCAACCATTACCTCCCAAAACAAAAGAAACACGGTCAAAAACACAAGAGATGATCACTGCATCAGAAATGAGATTTAGAAAGTAAAGGGTTCTTAATCAAATCGGGAACTTCGGATTTAAAAAATAATTGAAATGTTTGGGTAAAGCTCACAACCCACACTACTAATCATACTTCACAGACGTAGAGATCAAAGGACCTATGTTTCAGACGTTTCACTATTGCAGATGTAGATAACGCCATGTCAAATTAGTTCCTTCAATCCCTAATGTTGGACGATCCAAAGGTAAAAAAAAAAAAAAAAAAAAAAAAAAAAAAAAAAAAAAACCACCTGAAAATCTCAGCGTCTTGGAAACTTTGTATGAATTTGTTGGTGTATGTTTTTTCCTAGCGACATCTATTTCACAGAGAACTTGTATTAAAATGTACGAACGTAAAGAACAAAGAAATAATATCAAATCATTATTGTTTTTGTTCGTGATTTTTCTTTTGTTGTAAATCGGGACACTGTTACAATATTTTTAAGAAGTTATTTGGTTTTGATTTTACTGTTTCGAGTAGGTTAAGTGCTAAGTCGTTTACTTAGAAGGATGAATGATTGTACTGTTGATGATTTTCAGGATAGATGATTTTGAAAAATGTGGTGATTTTCAGTGTCATCAAGATCATTAGAAATCAACGTCAGCTGTACGTGGAAGTTTGGTAAGTGTGACGTTACGTATTATAGTCTATTTTGGATACTGTGCAAGATAATGATAGGTAGTTCTCTGAACCATAAGTGCATAAAGGGGAATCGTAAAAATTCTTATCCCTTTAACTTGAATTTGAGAGATTAGTAAATTATAAATGACTTCGTCAGTAGCGCTCGAATTCAGTAATACTAGACGGTAAACACAATTATACAAGTGTCTTAAATCCAAATGTCCATCATGATACTTTATTTTTAACATCTGTATGAAAAATCGTCAGATGTATTCTTCTTTTGTGTTTAGCATCGAAATGTTACTGTAAATGAATACATGTATTTTAATGTAATAAAGACACATAAATGTATCCGTTTCCACAAAAGAAGGCTTAAAAAAAAAGAACTACATATAGCTATAAACATTGATTCGGTTGCTTCTCATACCAATATCTCGAGAAAAGTTTGGAGCATATCAAATGGTTGGGACCAGATAGAAATGAAATTCCAGATGAGTGTTATCTGAACAATGGTGATGGACAACAGATCCAAATTTGTACGAGAAAATGGACATCAGAAACTGAAAACCGACATAATCACAAAACACAGAGTTTTGACTCCGATTTCAAAATCAACATAGCGAATAAAATACAACATATGGAAGGAAACATGCTTGATCCAGTCTATGAAGCGAAAGGTGAATTAAATAGACAGATTGTCCATGAGAAAATTAGAAAAAGTAGTTAAAAAATCAAAGAAATCTCCGAGAGGAGATGATTTATCATACGATGTCCCTAAATCCGAGAACGTTATCAAAGTAATGCATAAGATGGTCTTACTACGTACTTTGGCACTCGTGCACATTATTCCACTGATTTGGGGAAAGGCTCAGTGGTATAGCGTTCGCTTCGTAACCGGGAGGTCGTGAGTTCGTAACCGGGAGGTCGTGAGTTTGTAACCGGGAGGTCGTGAGTTTGTAACCGGGAGGTCATGAGTTTGTAACCGGGAGGACGTGAGTTCGTAACCGGGAGGTCGTGAGTTTGAGCTCCACTAGTGCCATGGCTGCGTCAAACCTAAGACGTAATATGGCAACTTCTACACCAAGCGTTCGGTATTTAGAAGTGAGAATCACGGGTCTTAAAAACTTAGGCCCCGTGTCGCGGCAGCAGTTGGCACGTTACAGAACCCTCACTGTTACAGCCCTTAGAGTGAAGCATACAAATGTAGGGCTAATTTGTGGTACTTTACCTACAGCTGGTGATCAATATAATTTGGGTGCCAAATCTGGAGCTCTACTAACATTTTATTATGAAATCAGCATTTCGTTGTTATGTGCTCTGTCCTTATAATTCAAATGCAAAATACACTGTACAAGTCTTAATATAGTAGAGTTTGAATGTTTTCAACTTTATCATATATATATATATATATATATATATATATATATATATATATATAAGCACAGAAAATTTCACTTTATTTTGATACCCACTCCCGCCCCTACCCGGGGTTGAACTCACGTCCTGTGGAACCAAATCTCCTAGCAGCGTGTAACCAACGCGCTAGACCGCTCGACCATAGGCAAGTCAAAAAACTTGCTTTCGATGACGATGGAATTCTCGGTATGAAACACGTCAGACCCAATGATAGGTTGTATTGGGAAACTATAGTTATAACGAGCATAGAATTTGCGAAATGCTGACTTTAAACGAGACTGTTGAAACTTCTGTGACATCAACTTGTTTGTCAGTAGACTGCCTCGATTTTTAAAAAGAAAACTGATCATACGCAGAACAAGCTGTTGCGTATCGAATCAGTTGAAATGAACATACTACATGCAGGTGATAATGGAATATTTCTACATAAATATGGGAAGTTGACGATAGAGAAGATGAAATCATCCCATTTGTCATAAGTTGAGTTCTTAGTTTGCCGTTAATATCCATCCTCAATAAGATATGTAAGTACGAAGCAGATGTGGAGGACTCCGTGGTGTCTTTTATTACGAGTTCACAGGGATACAAATGCATATCAAATCGACATATGCATGCAAATGATTATTGTTAATAGATCAAACGTCGTCGATATATCTAAATGTCGAGTTGAAGAGATTTTTTCTTCTCATGTGGAAACTTTTGAATAAATTCTGATTCATCACAATGTAAAAACAGGTCAGCTAACAAAGGAGCACAATTTGTCCCCATGGGGATTCCAACAGACTGTTCCAAAGACTACGAAGATACTGTCAATGAGGCACTCCAGCATATTTTTTATTTCAACTTCAGAGTACTTGTGCGTGGAATAAGAGTGATGTTTAACAAAGTAAATTTGGAATGACTGATCACTACATACGAAGATTTCTTTTTCCATTTTATATTTGAAAACAATTATTTTTCGAGACCAAGGAGGTTAACGCTGATGCTTTTATATTTCAAATAACATTTCGAGACCAAGGGGGTTATCCTGCAACATACACGAAAACGCTCCTGGGCTTCTGAACACAACTGCGCAGGATGCTAAAACTAAGTATTTACTGGTTCAACACTGATCTCCTTGGTGCAAACGTATTGCGAATCTATTACTGACGGCTATACAGTTGAAAAAAATGTGTCAGTTCAAATATGGCAAGGATTTATTCTGTGGCGGAAGTATTGATTAATCAAAAAGTTCTAAATCTGCATATTACAATTTCTGTTTCATCCAGTGTATCTTCTATTTCTATACCTCTCTACATGCACATCAGTTTTATGATATACGATACAAAGTTCAAATGTTGTGATTTAATAATCAAGTGCAAAAGGGTCATTATTTATTTCCATTACTAGTACATGTTTTTAACTTTTTTATATTGTTAGAAGACATGATTATGCATCTATTTTATGTAATGATTGATTTGTGTTGCTTATGCTGTGTCGACACCAACAGACAATTAAATCAAGTTTAGACCAATAAATTTAGAGTAAATTTTCCATGCAAAAAGATCATGTTTAAAACACTCTACATGTAGCTCAATAACGAGCATTATGACGCCCAGTTTTCCTTTTTAGTTTCCTAATTCTCCTTTAGTGTAAAAATAAGAAATACACTTTCCAAAAAATTGATATTGCTACAAATCTCAGATGCGAACCTCATAAATTATACATGCAGTGAAGAAGATGTCACCCTGTCATTCACCACTAAATGGGGAATACTCAAAATATCTAAATTGATTCAATAATGGTTTAAAATCCACATATTCTAGTACATTCAGTATTGTAGAGCTCAACAAAGTTTGACAATTTTCAGCATTTTCTTGGACTTTGATGCATAATTTGCCAAAATACAAAATTCAAAGACAACCTCTAAGGTGTCAATATAGGTTTCTTTTCTGTTTCGATTGCTAGTTGTCATTATTGAAAGCATCTTATTTATGCCTGCATTCAAATTATTTTTGAAAATTTAACATATGCTTTCAGTTAACATTCTAAAAAGAAACAGATCTGATGAATGCTACAACATTTCTAATCTTCGTGTTGTAGTCCGATTCGCGGTTTTGCGTTTTCTTGAATTGTATTTTGCTATGACGTTCTTGCAGTTTCATTACATTTGTATGGTAAAATCATTTCAGGATATGTTTCAAAAGTATATTCCAAGGTCTCTTAGTGTTGATATTAATATATTTCATAATATTTCAAAAAATGTTCAACAATAGTTATTTGCCCTTTTCGTCAGAAACGTTGAAAGCGTGTCCAGAAAAAGCATTGTGAATATTCAATGAAATTGGAAACTGAATTGTGTTACGTTGATATTGTTTGAGAATAAATCTCAAGATGGAGAGTTTTTGGCGGCAAAACGCAATTATTTTTCCAGCACTGCAGCATTCTTTAATTCGATTTTGTTTATTTTTAGATATCTCTATACAGCTTTTATTCTTCTGATTGGCAAATCCAAGTGACATTTTCAACGCATGCAACCATTCTCCATTAGTACTAGGACAATTCTATTGAATTATGTTTTATGAAAGGGTGTAATTTAACCCAGCGAGATGTACAATATTTTTTTATTTTCATCGTGACAGCATCCTTTTATGTTTTGTGTATGTATTTTTTCAAAACTAACAACAATTTAAGAAATAAACTTAGTTATATAACCTGCATGAATATTAAAATTCTTGTTCGATGCATGCAAGGGAACCTCTTGTGAGACCAATCTCCATAAAGGAAAAAAGAGTTTCCAGCATATCAAAATATTTTGGAACTTTTCGGGTTCTGACGCACATGTCCGCTCCGCTTCGTTTGACTGGTAAGGCTGTTTACTGTTCCCCCAATTTTTATTTATATCCATCAATCATTTATGTAAATGATTTCACATTTGAACTTTTTAATATTTATATGTCTTACTTTAAGTGGACTAGAGTTATGTATTCACTGTATATTGATCATTCAGGATTTCTTATAATCACTATGCATTCCTTTCAGGCCAATGTATATAGTTGACGTAGACCAAAATGAAAATACCATGTCATTCTATACTGATTTAGCTATTTCTAGAATTACTACATTGCAGGTAATGATACGTGGTATATAGATTGCATTCGATTGTATTAGAAATAAATTGCATGTAAATTAATATAAAAAAAAAATCACCCTTGCAAATTGTGTTGGCATATTTCCTCGGATTTACGTTTGATATGAGACCTCAAACAAATTGTTCGTACACGCGACAATTTAAGTGAAGAACAGTAGTATTCTCTCTCTCTCTCTCTCTCTTGAAAATTTGGTAAATCAAAATATCCCAACTTACTTTTAAAAAATCTTCCAATCCCATCAATGGTTAAAAATATAATGGAATTATATGGTATAGATGCTGATTGAAATTATTATTAGATTGGCCTATTTTCTTCTCAAACGCAGAATTACGTTTACTTGAAATATCAAACATTTTGTTTGTACACGTAATAATTAATTGAGGAACTGGTATGTATCCCCCTCTCTCTTTCTCTCTCTCTTTCACGACTGAAATTCTACAAGGTTTCCTGTTACATGTGTATTACGTTTTAGGTAAACCTGTATGAAATTTGGTTAACCAAAATATCCCACCCTTCTCTTAGAAAATCATCCATACACATCAATGGTAAAAATATTGACTTTCGTTATAAGAAATATATTTAAATCGGCCAGCATCACAGACAGATATCACCAATTAATACATGTTTTGTTATGAATCGGACAGTCCCATTCTACCCATTTAAAAATGATTTAACCAAACAAAAATAATAATAATAATTCAGGGCATGTCGTGCATGTAGATAATCATTTGAGGAATTTATTTCAAAGCTTCTGACTTAAAATGAGTAAAAAAAAAATCCTTTCTAGTGATTTAAATCACGTGATATGTCATTCAACAAATGGATACGATCCAAAGACCTGGAATTATGTCACGTGGTATAGTTGATTAAAGGCACCTCCCACGTGCTATGTATAATAGCAATCGGGCTTTTTATTATCAGTGTATTCGGAATACTACGGTGGACTCCTGCAATTTCTGGAGGGAATTTTTTTTCTGTTGAAAATTCATGGTAAGTTAAAAAATTTCCCAATTCGTTCAATAATGCGTATTTATAAATTTGCTTTTTGATGAAGGACACCTTAATTTGATTATTTGAGAAATGAGGTCATATTTCAAGGCTTTATAACATCAAGAAATAGGAAACTTTGCAGGTGCTTATTGCTAAAGCATTAATTAATGTCATTACAGCACAAGCAAAGAGTGGACACGATGATGTCCCCTACCTGGAATCATGACACCGTTATTGCAGCGAATTTTTACCAGCCCTTTTGATGGACATATTTCCTACTCGTTTATATATATTTTAGTTATCTTTGAAAGATAAAAGGAATAAAGAATCATATGATGCAAATAACTAAGTGGGACATCACATCTACGATACAATCTTTCAGTTAAAACAAGTTCGTTTCTGACCTGCAGTTTGTTTCATTAATATCAATTATCAGTCCACTTTCTGAAGACGAAAAATCCAGTAGTTGACGTCAACGATGTTATCCAGTCAATATATAGAGTTAAATAAATATATTCTGTAGCCTTCAGACCTTACAAGTCAATAAATCAAGCAGTATCTCTACCTGAAGCATCGTTACCCTTCCTATATTGAAATATATCATCTATTGTCCTTTACAGCTTATCAAACTAGTGAAAACAGCACTTGAAATGAAAGACATTTATATAACGGCAAATGACAACAATGACGCAGAGAAAGAGAATGAAAGTCAAGATTCCTCCACTTCCTCACAGACAATGCAACTGAGAAGGAGTATGTTTGGAGTAAAATCCCTTTTGTATAAAAGTTCGAAAAGAAATAGCTTGGAGGACTTTGATGACATCCGGAGCATATTGTCTCACAGGTATTCATTATTCGAAATTTCTGTGTAATATTGTCTGTAAAGTTTACCAGTTCAATGATATCTCGCTTTGAACATAATATTTAACATTTCAACAAGGTTTTTAATGTGGTATTTAATATCCACTGGGTCCCCTAAGTAAATATAAATTCAACTATAGTATTTGTAATTATTCACTAAAGTACTTTACATGCAGCGATTAAACTTAATTCGATACTCTTCTAGCAAAGTGGAAGACAACTGGGAATCGCACGTTGATGAAAACGGAGAAGTTTTTTATGTTGACGTCACAAACGAAACGCATCGCTCACAACGGAGAACACGTCATAAACCTGCTAATACACGTACGAGATATCGCCGTAGACGACTGCGGGATAACCACTGTCCATGCCATTGTCAACAACAGAATGATAGAAAATCAGAGATTCCGGAAAACCAAAATTGCAACATGAATGGTGTGAACGTTCTTCAAAGTTTCGATAGTCATTTCGTGAATACAAACTACCTGGAAAGTTTGATAGACTTTCAATCACAGCTTCTTGCAAATGACGAGGAAGATAAAAATGGAAATATATTGGATGAAAAAGATAACGTCATAGAAAATTCCAAAGATTTTAAAGAAATTCACTTATTACCTGACGAGCATGCTGTATGCCCAGGACTAAGTGGTGATTTTGTGTCTAAGACCCTGCATTTTCATGCTTTCTTTGGGGCTATTTTGTGTCGTTATAGTCAATGTGCTCAGCCAAAAACTGGAGTTTCGCAAGGCATGCTGGAGGAAACTAAATTAGTCGTTCAATATGTGGAACCGGGTAGTCCTGCTGGAATGGCGGGTGTCATGAAAGGTAAATGAACATATATGTACGCTTAATCGATAGATACAATATCGGGATATATTGATTTGATGGGAATATTTCACATATCAGATCTTCTTGATTTTAAGTTAGAAATAGAGTAATTATGACGATAGTATTGTAAAATCGAAATTGAAATTTTAGGAGATGTCCTTCTCCGCCTGGATGACACTGAAGCTTCACTTCTCCTGGAGAAAAACTCTCTCTGTAGTTTACCAAATCAGACTGTAAGTACCTTATCTTGAATTCAAATTCCCAGACATAGTCTTGCTTTAAAACAAATTTACTTCCCAAATATTTCTTATAATAGGTATATATTGTTTTTAGATCAAGTGGACTTTGAAAACTACAGAGGAAACGAGTTCAGAGTCTACCATATCTATTCCTATAACGTGTGAAGAACAAACCTCAGAGCGGATACAGGCCAGAAAACAAGCCCGAAAGAGTTTGATTCAAATCCTTTCACGTGGAGTAAATCCGAAAATTTCTTCTTTTTTCAAAAAGTTAACTCAACACTTAGTTTCTGATTCTGAGGAGTTGAAAGTCAGATAACGACCACACATCATCGATGGACATCCGCCTCATCAACTTCAACTATTTGTGTTCATTCTTCATGCACTCAACTACGGTGCTTCTAAGTTACATGTATATTTAAAGAAATATAAATATCAAACTGTTATAAATATTGTATGCAATAAAATTTATTATGAAAACTTTTATTTTTCAGAGATATTGTTCGTTGATAAATAGATGGAGATTGAAACTAATTTCCACACGTAAGGAAACACTATCCCTGAGGCCTTTTAATTGTTCCATATCTCATTAATTAGGCAATTAACATTGACGTGCGACCTACATTTTCAAAACCAGGTGGCAGAAAGTCTTAAAATCCCAGACATTCAATAAAAAATTAATATACCATAAAACCCAGTTCAAATGATACAAAAGGATATGAAATGCACATTAAATGTCATTGAAACTTTTTAGAAGTTTTGTAAAATCCATGAAGGCATTGTTGATTGAAGGGAATCAGGTGCAACTTTTAGCAGTCTTATTTAGACAAGGCTTCCAAGTGAATTGAGGTAGAAATGGTAAGGTTCACGTCAGGCGTTGATATAGGTGAAACTTTATTGGGTGGATCCGAGCAGATCGCGTCCATATCGGCTTTATCGTTGGGTTGGAACTGAGATACTGGTCTGACCTTGTAGGCAGGTAGTCTTTGCATTTTAAACAAAATATCACTGAGTTTTTATCACAAAAGAACCAAAAAGAAAGCTGAAAATTCAACCTACACGGTTCTTGAACAAAGTTCATGTACCATGCATAACACTTGGGGTAAAATGAGCTTCAACATGAAAGAAAAATCACTAAACTGGCGACATTCGTAAAATGAAAAGTACTTGGAAGAAATAATTACATATATTCTTATTTTGAATGAGTGCGATTCAGTTAAGCTTGATGCATTTTTTGCTTCGACTATGTTGGGCAAAATTTTCATATTCTGAACATGAAATATATTAATTATCGAGGATAGGTATCCTTCAGATTTTAATATACTTAAGTCACGGAATAAAACGTCCCTGAGTTTCTTGTTAAATTGAATTAGGGTTTTCAATATTCATTTAAATACTTAACACAAATGAGATACAAATATTTTATCGCGAGGCTACCCCTTTAACGCAAGATCTAATCGAAAGCGCCATAGTAGCCATGCGTTTTCTTTTCATTATCAAAGCAAAGAAACTTTTTTCCTGACACCAGCAGCTGTTGAGAAACACTTCAAAAGAAATCTATCTTATCACATTATAACTTATTGACAATCATGTCAGGTGCGCTGTCCGTGTCAGAGTGCTCCCCATCGATCGGAGTTCTGACAATGGCAGCTTCCACAGCGATATATCGTCTGAATATCAAAACAAACGACAAAAATGGACAGCCAACACAGAACAAAGACCTCGGGAAATTTTGGTAGGTCGAGTCAATATTTACCTTTCAATTAAACATCACCGTGTAAATCTCTTTTCCTTGTTTAAATGTTATATCAGGAATTTGCCGTTTTACGGACAATGGGGTCTACTCCTGAATATGTTTCCTTTTTTGCACTAGATTCCCCGATCCACTATGATTGAGCTATTCTAAAGAGAACAAACAATATTTGCATTTAACATTTGGTTACTTTATACATATATCCGTTAATAATACAAGTAATACCCTTTATATTATTTTTTATTAACTTGGAGTATATTTTGTAAATGTGTGAACCTTGTAGTTGTAACATATGCTCACGACCCCCTAGTTGTTGAACAGTAGACGCTAATCCCATAAGAATGAATATTCTCCAGATAACGGAGATTAATGAATTTTTAAAATTGCGTTCAGAATACCACTGCATTGTTATAACATTCCCCTGCAATATTTTTTTCATGTCCACTTTAAAGGATACTTTCTTAATCAAAAGTCATTCCCGGTACTCTCTACAGACCTACATTCATAGCCGAGATTTCAGCCTTCTTCGGCCTACTTAAAACAAACATGCAATTACTATTTAATTGAAAATTGTTAATTGGATTCATTTGGCCCATTTTTTTTTTTTACAATCAGATAGAGAAATATTGATACACATCGACCCTTTCCGTCGTTCGTCTTGCCATTCCAGGGTATGTCTTGCAAGTCATTTTAGAGACAATCTCTTTATGAAATGTGACGGTGTACTTTCCTGCTCTTATCTAATGGTATCTGATCTGTATCGTGTAAGTGCAAAGAATTTAACATGTGCACCAATCCAATATTTGTGTTACACATCGCTTTATGTCAAGCATGTTTCAGTTTAAATTCATAGTTCCGCGTTTCTTTTCCTAACAAAATAGTGAATGCTATATGTAGAATTTTCTTTTCAAACTATGATAATAAATCACGTGGTACTCTGATTCACTTTGGTAAAATAACATACTATCTTATACAGGTATGTATCGGACCAGAAGCTATAAGTCCAAGAATAAGTCCAAAATCAAATGATGTCTAAAAACCCAGTCAATATCGAACATCTGAAATATCGTAGTCTGTTGTTAAGATGTTGCAATTAATAATGTTTTATCCCTATATATATATTCTCCCACATCAACCTGTTTGTATATGTTCACTGGTAGTTTCAGTTCAGGGGTTCGGGAAAATGTATGCAATGAGAATTAATGATCCTTTTCGATATCATGCCTTATATGGAACCCTCGTACAATTTTGTTGATCGTCAAGATTTGATCTACCGGTGATTTGGCAAAATGTATTGGTCTCTATCATATTAACTCTAACTCTAACCCTGTTCTCTTTAGAGAAGTCGAGAGGAATAGCCTTCATCGACTTCTCTTCGCAAGCATTCATGTTTTGATTCTGGAAAACGTGTAAATGCCGGAGTCGGTGACGGTTTATGCTTCGACCGACGTTTCGACTCAGATGTGCCTGGATTTACGCAATAGGCAAGTTGTTTTCAAACAATTAACAATTAACAGTAATGCACAAAACAATAACCTGTGGTTTGCGACGATGACCCTAACTCTAGTCCCAACATATCGTAACGTCAAAAACGACTTTTGATGTAACAATGTGTGCGGAAAATCACGCATAAATATCCGTGACGAAATGTGGGTTTGTAAAGCGGTATCGGTATCGTGCGCAACACCCGCTACATTGTCTTCAGGTATTGGCAAAGTCTAAAATAGAGCTTATATATTGTTCGGGGTTTTATGTCAAAGAACGACTAATATTTCTTTTAGTTTTATAGATCATAATAAAATGTTGACGGTGATACCGTCGAGCGAGCGCAATTACATAATTATATAAGCGCGGATCCAGAATCCCCCCCCCGGAACTTTATAGTTAATTCAATAAACACTTCACATTTATTTTCAAATCTTTTGCGACTTTGTATACAAGCCATATTTTTTTTCTTCAAAATAATTAACTCGTGGGTTTGTTTCATTTTCATTCAAACGTTCATTAACCTTTCTGATTTTAAAAATGTAGCGAAAGGAAACTAAATCTAAAACCATAACTATTGAATTAACTGATTGTGGTTTTAATACAATGACTTGACTCAAGTGATTTTATTCGTTTATAAATTTCTAATCTAGGCATTATAGAATCAGGTTCTGACAAAGTTTATTGGATCAAAAGATATCCTATTGATATATTTGTAATAAGTAAATCTCTTGAATTGGATTATATATTCATTTCTTGTAACAATGGATTAATTCATGGATTTGTTCAACACGAGTGCAATGTATCAAATAATTTAATAGCTATGTGGGTTGAATGGATTAAGTTATTGAAAAGTTTATGGGAAAATGTATCAAATTCATTGTTCATTCTTTACAATAAACAACAGCAAAACATAATAGAAAGGGTTTATTATTAATTCAGCTTCATATTTTTGTACATACACCTGCTTATCAGAGAAATTGATTTGAATTTATTCGCAATACGCCATTACAGAATACCCACAGAAACTAGAAATTCGTCATTTGGAAAACTACCCAAAGTGAATTTATCATTCAAGGTAAGTGTCTGCCAATGTTACAACAAAATGCACATAGAGACCTGGGAATCAGCTAAATATTTGTGAAAGTCATTGATTACAATTATCTTTGTGACTAAATTTTTATCCGTATTTGTCCGTAGTATAAAGCACTTACAGGAGATCACAGCAACCAGGCGTTTGTCTGTTTACTCTCTGTAGTACTCGTCTCATTACGCTAGCGTGTATCCAGCCATTTGTCTTTGTTTTAATAAAAATATAGCCGCAGATTTCAACTCCTCTTAACGGTTGATTTATTGGTGGTATCCACTTCTGTAGTATATCATTACACTGTAAAAGCTAAAGGGGAAATGTGATAGAGCTTCTGATACCACTAGCTCTAAGAACGTAGGATTAATAGCGATAATTAGGCGTGTAATGAATCATTACTAATGCAAAGTCCCGTGTAGTGCTGGGCTTGTATGTCTAAAAAAAAAAGTGTTTCATCGTGCTTGATACTGATCTGTTTCAACATTGCCTGTTTCTAACAAACTGAAGAATAATGTATCGAGGAAAGCATTCAATACAGTGATTTCATTTCTCCCAGTAAATCAATTGCTTCTTTATTTCAAATGTAAGAAAGTGATCTTATATACACTCTTGGGGTACAGTGTACTTTTTCTAATCTGGTGGAGTATTAGGTTAGGGTCGTCGGTACTGTTGCTTCCCGTAGTAAGGATATATAATTTTATGCAAACTATACTTACTAAAAATTAACATAAGGAAACAATAAAAAAATATCTGTTGATCAGTTTTGTTTTCTATTTATTGTCTACTTTATTCAGTGAATGAAAAGCACTAAAACAAATATAAAATTCAGTAAAAACTTAAATACAGTGTCCTATGGATGAGATTTAATATATGCATTTCGAAGCCAGTACTATTATAAAGTATAGCTATAAATGTCGAAATACAGCCTAATTTTGTTTGACAAGGCAGATAAATTTATCATAAGGGGCACTTGACACCTAAGTTGAATCCAATGGTCTCTAAGCATTTATTGAAAAATAAAAGTGCCAAAAGAGACCCCTTCTATAAATAGGGAAATCATGATGTAGGCAAATATTCTAATATTATGTATGTGAATAATCAAGTCGACCGTTTTGTAATTATCTGTTCAATGATTTCGAACACACACAAAAAATCATATATCTGTTTTAGTCTATTCACATTTTTTTTTATATTACCACAAGTATTTACGTACTAACCCTAAAATTATGCATTTCTATAGAAATGAGCTGGATTTATTCCTTCCACAACTCCAAGAATTTTAAATTCGTGATATCAAATTAAATTTTAAAAAATACATAAATGAATCGAATTCATTGTTTGTGTAAAAGAAACTGCGTACATAATTGAGGTAAGCAGGAATCAGGTTTACTTGTTCTTCAGACTGAGCGGAAAGAAGAACAGACGATTGACGTTTCTGTCTGTATTGAAGATCGCGTACCTATACCATATACATTTTATAGTAGTACGTGATTTCCATGGGGGTGGGGGGGGGGGTGTGACGTAGAACGTCCGTGGAAGAATTGTCGCTCATGTAGTATTTCGCTTCCAGATCGGTCAATGACAAAATAACATGAACACTGTGATACCACAGAGTCGATCAGTATCACCGAAAAATATCTCGTTATCATTAGCTATTGTCTCGGTATCGCGAGATGTAAATTTCGATATCACGAGATGTAAATTTCGGTATCGCGAGATGTAAATTTCGCTATCATCGGGTGTCTTTCTTATAGGGATGGTATCTCATAATTACGATATCTGTTTTCGTAATTACTCGATTACCGGGGCCTTCTTTCTTGTTCTAGTCGGCATTCCAACTATAAACGATGCATAAAGGGTACTTTGACAAACTATACTTTTTATGCCCCCGCAATCAGTAATTCGGGGGCATATAGTTTTTGGTCTCTCTGTTTGACCGCAAAAACTTTAACTTTGGCCATAACTTTTGAACGGTCAGTGCTAGGGTTTTCATATCTTATATTCCTTGTGACAAGACCTTTCTTTGGGTACCAGAATTTCTTTGCTGCCATACGGGGGATTAATGCTTATATCATTTCACTATCATGTTCTTTACGTAAATTACGCCAATTAAATATCTTATAGCAAATGAGAAGAATAAAATTCTCTCAGTTTGTCACGTGATATGCTATAAGTGTTAGATATTAATTCTTTAAAACTTGGTCTTAGTTTTTGATCCTAGTTTGTGAATGTGGTGCCTATTTCCTCACGTAGCCATCTCATCGTAGGACAATTGTCTTTAAAGTTCGTATTTTTTGGTTAATTTTCTATTGATGGGCAACATTGTGTCAATACTCGTGCACTTTATCGTCTCGTACCGTCTTCCACAGGTCTCTATTCTATCAGGGCCTGGTGAGGTATAAGTGTAACTTAATTGATAGTATTATAAAAGCTGAATATACAGAATTGTATACATTTTAAAAACACATTGACAGAGAATAATGGGTTTTTATCAAATCAGAGTTATTTCCTTACATTGAAACTAAATATAGATTCATGAAATTTTACGTAACAATCGATGACGAAAAGGAACATTTGCCACTCCTCGTTGGAGCAATTACTTTCACTGACTTCAAAATTATAAAGGTTGCACTTGATAAGAAGGATGGGTTGACAGATGTAAGATTTCAAACCATTAGCTAAAGAATAAATGACCTCCTAATTCTGGTACGTTTCAACACGTATATAATCAGCTATGTACTATTTGGATTATACACCCATACAGTTTTCTGTTATGTTTAATTTTCTGTCTGAAAGTAAACATTGCGATTTGTTCGATAGCTGTCTCTACTCAGACTCCACACCTCTGGTTAGTTTGATAGGACAAACTTTGATCAGTTTCGAACAGGTTAAAGGCTCTATATAATTGTATGATACATTAATTAAGGAAGACGAACTAAATATTCAAATGATGTAGTTCTGTCTCTTTGGGCGGAGAAAAAATGGTTGGTTGGTTGTATATTATTTAACGTCCCGCTCCAGAATTTTTCACTCATATGAAGATTGCCGGTGAAGGGCTGCAAAATTTAGGCCTTTGACCAACGCTTACGACCTTTGAGCAGGGAGGGATCTTTATCGTGCCACACCTGCTGTGAAACGGGGTTCCTTTTTTTGCGGTCTCATCCGAAGGACTACCCCATTTATGCGCCTCTTACGACAAGCAAAGGGTACTGAAGACCTACTCTAACCCGAATCCCCACAGAAGGAAGAAAAATTGAGTTAGCAATTTATTTGAAAAGAGCTCTTATTCCATGAAAGGTGAAGATAACTAACAGTGATGAATCTCATAACTTAGGAATACAAAATAGAGAGTTGGGTAAACACGGACCCCTGGATGTACCAGAGGTGGGATCAGGTGCCTAGGATGAGTAAGCATCCCCTGTCGACCGGTCACACCCGTTGTGAGCCCTATATCCTGATCAGGTAAACGGAGTAAACCCCTGTAACATCAACCTGTCTCGATTCAAAAACTGATCATACGCAGATGTCATATTTACATTCTTTTAAAAAAAAAAAAATGTTATATGCAGACAAAATAAGCGTGTTATTCATTTGTCTGCATGCCTAATAGGTGTTTAAGAAGTAAACCATTGCATGCTTATTGATATACCCGTGATTCTATCAGAGCGAGTTCGAACTGAAAGAGAGACGTTTCCATTTCAATCAGAAGTGACTTTGATTCGATTAGCGCCATCTCTAGTTAGGTATCATAAACTAGGATAAAAATCTAAATAATCGAAGATATCCAAAAATCATTTTGGAAAGATCTCATTCGTAGATGTTCCACGATCATAAAGCTTGCTCTGAAGGTGGGACTCGCTGAATTTGACGTTTGACAAAATAGGTTACAATAGCCGACAACGGTACTGACTAAAACCCGGTCTCTGTCCCGTGACTTTGTAATGTGTTTCAGATTCTTTATTTCCTTAAGCTATACAGTTCATCGGTTGTAAATACAAAATATTTACAAATATATACAAATGAGATAGTAGAGGGTGAGTAGACATATAAATACAATTTTAAGGATATAAAATCAATGCATTTCAACATACATATAACAAAACACGAATGATATGTCGTAGCAAGTACAGAATTCATAAATTACATGAAGATCGAAACTTTGTAGCCTGTTGTAGGAACTTTCCTAAATTATTGAGTTCTTTTGTATTATTTACACTAAGAAGCAAAATATTAATTTGAAGACACTGGCTTCGGTCTGGTTTTCGGTCCCAGATTTTTTATTCGATAAAAACAGAATATTTGATCCCCGTTTCTTGTTCATTTAGATATGACATTTCATGCCTGCATTCTGATAGTTGATTGATCATATTATTTTCTTCTTTTGTAAAATAGGATGTGAAAACTTCAGGACCGACAAATAAAAACAGTGCTAAAAGTCTCGACATTTTTCTTCAATAGCCGCTTTAATTTACCTTTTTCATAAAAAAGATAAGGATGTGATACTCAGTTACATCCCTTTGTATACACATGTTTCTGATTTATTGTGTGTGGGTGGGTGGGTGGGTGGGTGGGGGGTATTCCAATTTTCTTATTTATGCCAGAATCGAACTCAACAACGTGACATTTTCTCCCAAATGAACGCGTTACACTAACTTTTCATAAGAAGATACCACCGACATCTCATTAAATTCAGTCAACTGCTGCAGGCAGGAAGTCTATCCACATATCATTTCTTAAATAAACATATCAGGTAAAATGAATTGTTGACCGAATTTATAAATGACGTGTCGTAATTTGTTTTGTTTGTTTATTTGTTCACGTCCCTTCGAGAATTTTTCACTCCTATCGAGACGTCACTATTGGTGAGGTACTACAAATTTAGACCTATATGCATGTAAATCATGGCCATACTGCAGCAGTGATGGTCCTTTATCGTTCCAACGCTTGCCGCAATGCCGCTACTTGGAGCCCCGGTTTGAACAATAATCAATCCCACCAATCCCATAAAGAATACAAAATCAAGAGTAAGGCAAACACGGACCTCTGGACACACCAGAGGTGGGATCAGACAAACACGGACCTCTGGACACACCAGAGGTGGGATCAGACAAACACGGACCTCTGGACACACCAGGGGTGGGGTCGGGTGTCAGGGAGGAGTAAACATACCCTGTTGACCGCAGGTCTCATCCGAAAGGCTCACGACTCTTACTTCTAGATGATGAACGTTTGGGGAAGGAACCGTCACTACCTATTTTTATGTCTTAGGCTTGACGTAGCTATGACACTAGCGGGATTCAAACCCACAACCTCCCGGTCACGAAGCGAATGCTCTAACCATTGAATCATCGCGACCTCTTTGTAACGTATTCCACTGTCGCCAAATTCTGCGAGTCACTAGCTCTGAGCCATCACGATGATCCGGGAATGATTCTATCTTCAAATAAGAGAGCGCTGCATTTTATTTGTGTCGATCGCTAGTTTTAGAATAAGGCTAAACCCTATGAAATATGTATATATATATATATATATATATATATATATATATATATATATATATATATATGTCTTACAGGTACGTGAAGCTATACTCAGATTTGATACCATTGGACGTTGTTGGCAATATACGGCGTTTACCATAACTTTTGCTCATATATCTTGAGTTTCTACAACATATTGTTCTGTTTATTCTGTGTTTAAATAAAAGTTCTACGTATTTTAAAAGGACCGAGTGAGACTTCTTAGTTTGTTAATTTGAAAAATGTAGATTACCGGTATTTCACTGAAATTGTAAACAAGCAGTTAACCAATTCAGACGGGTCGCGGTAGCTCAGTAGTGGAGCGTTCGCTTCGTAACCGGGTCGAGAGGTCGTGAGGTCGACCTTCGCTCCTTCGCCAAACGTTTGACATTTGGAAGTGAGAATCATGGGTCTTTCGGATATGACCTTAAAAACGGAGGTCCCGTGTCGCGGCAGGCGTTGGCACATTAAAGAACCCCACTACTACGGCATTTTGCGCTAACCATAGGTCTAAATCTGTGGTACTTCACCTACAGGTGGCCACGTTTCAATATGAATGGAATATTCTTGAGTTGAAGGGGCGTAAAACAAACAAACAAAAACCAACTCAGAAAAAATAAATCATACAAAGAAATAAAGATGCTTTGTAAGGGAAAATACTTTATTACTTATTTTATTTTTGTTTTTCAACGACAAGAGGGTTAGTATTTATGTATTTTTCACAACCTTCGCTGTAAAACATTTTTTCCACTTACCCATAGTCCAAAATTATGTGTCTGAAAGGAAAACATACAATATCGGACACTGTATAAACATTATATTTGTAATCAATCGATATGCTCGACTAATATTGAAGATCACTTTCTTTCTTCTGTGAGGAAAAATGAGCTGTGCAAAGTTATCTTCAAAGGGTGTTGTGAAGATTGAAGCTCATTTAAATGTTTTGTGAAATTATTTGTATAGATCGATTTGTTTGTCTATCATCGTAGCTCAGTGGTTAAAGCATTGGGCTGGTGAACCGCAGATCTCGAGTTCAAATCCGCCAGTCTTTTTGTTCATATGTGTTGAAATAATTTTTTTGAAAATCATGTTTTTATCCAAATTTGCATATTCTCTGCCTTTTTGGCATATAAACTTATTAGATATTATCATATTTTTTATGATTAAATCAATTCGTACTGATTTGAGAAACTATTTCAGGGTGTAGTGAGCCACCTTAAACTCATTTCTGAGGCGTATTTGCGTTATGTTTGTCAGTATCTGTACGTCCTACATCTATACATATCCTTGACCATAGCTAGCATTGAATTGGATGATACTACATACCCAGACATAATCCTACGACAGGCCAGAATAGGTTCAGTAGCGAAAGCTTTGTGAAAATCCGGAATCCAGGGCGGTTTTTTTTTCCACAATGCGAAAAGCTATATTAACTTTGTTGATGGGGAAAATCTATTCTATAACATATTTTCCACCAGGGGGGAAAGTGACCTGTGACCTATTTCTCTAGAGGTGGAGGTATACAATATGTCAAGGGAATTCTATGCTGTAACTCACTTGCGGTCTTATTCCAAGAAGGACTGTACCGTACACGGATCTTCTACTTTTAAAAACCATCCCCTTACACTGCCAATCTGAAGTTACCCTTAGAATTAAAAACTGAACCGTACGTTTGCTTGGCTGAATGGAAAATGGTCCCAATACTTTAGAGACATTATCTTCAGTTCTAATGATCTAAGCGATCCAACAATATTCTCTTAGTTGCATATGTCCAAGCCGTGTTATATAAAACTTCTTTTGGCATGGTGCTCAATATGTTCACGTTTCTTTTCCATAGAAAGAAAACTCTTATGAACACTAAATTTGATAATCGTGTTATGTAATCACTTTTGTTCTTTGCATATGCTTGTTGCCTTCATAATATTGGCATATCAATGGGGTACTGAATATTACAATATGTATAGTGCAAAGGGACCCGGAACCTGATTTCTACAAAGCGGACCGAGTTCGCCCGTCAACCTTTTTTGTAAGAAGACAATAGGACATAACAGCACCATTCATATATCAGAAAAAGTCAGTATATCGTTACTTGTATTGTGTTCGTGTGGATTTTTAACCTGATTATCGAATCACTGATTTACGTTTTTTATACCGGTAATTTCGCTGGCGAAATTCTCTTTTCCAAAGATAAAATACAATGGTTTCTAACTGTTATCAAATATTTCATGTATAGCAGACCTCTAAACTTCTGTATTGATCCAACGTCACTTTCAAATTTTAGAACAGATATTGTCAAATCAGACACAGGAACGAGTATACTGTACATGAAAACCTCTATATTTACTATCTCAGAAATTAAAAAAATCCCATGGTTCAAAATAATTTCACCAGTTACGAAAGAGTTCCTTTGGGAAATTGTGATTGTGTATTATACTGCTTGGCTAGGTGCGATCTAAGTTGACAGACTACTATGTCACTAGAAATTAATGTTTGTTACAAAATATAGAAGTTTTCATCGAATGCAAGCCTTTTGTGAATGTGTGATGAAGTTTGTGATGACCGTAAGGACAACTTTCCCTGGGAGTGTTTAGGGTTCACATTCTGTCCCTATAAGGAGAAAGATTAGGTTACGAGCTTTGAACCACGGTATGCCGCTTTATAGCTGTGGTAGATAAATCATTTTTACAGGATTAGGTATTTTTATCCAGTACCTCACTAAAGGGTAAATCATTTTGTTCCGTGTAATGTCACATACTCAAATGACTATATTGATGAATGCCTGATATTTGATCTGTCTGGCTTCCTCTTTGAAGAAAGATATTTTCATAAGATCAAGGTAAAATACACTTAGATTAACTATGAAAATTATATTTTCATATCCATCGGCCGATTATCGGACGGCTGTTGCCTTGAATAAGAATTTCTATTGAATTGTTTTCCACATCTGCATCAACAGGATATGTTTGAGACAGTGTAAACATATGGTAAAAAAAATTAAGCTTTTTTTTTTTTTAAATAATCGAGTTATGATAATTTTAGAAAGGGATCTTATGAGGTTTTTTTTAAAGATTTAAATTCACATAATTACAATGAATGTACCCCGATGGATAGCGTGATTTCAGCATTTTGTCATGTTGTAAATTGTGAATTTTCAAACGTTGTCATGTATTAAATTTCGTATATTACTGCCATTCAGAATTTACGTTTGCAAAAATTTATCGTCATCACTACCTGTTCAAGGCGGAAGTAAAATAAATTAGTGCATTTGTGTACGGTTGGTTGGTTGCATGTTGTGTAACGTCCCACTCGACAATCTTTCACTCATAGGGAAACATCACCATTGCCGGCGAAGGACTGCAAAATTTAGGCCTATGTTAGGCGCTTACGGCCTATGAGCAGGGAGGGATATTTATTGTGACACACCTGCTGTGACACGGAGCCTCGGATTTGGCGGTTTCATCCGTAGGGCCGCATCATGTACTCACCTTTTACGACAAGCAAGGGGTACTAAGGATCTATTCTAATCCGGATATCCACGGGGTGTTTTATTTTGTACCGTAATTTTCCCCAAGGTTGTGAAAGTGATATTAAAAGTTTTACATGTTAGATATTTTCTCTAAAATTTAAACTGAAATAACTGAAATTTTTTCTCGTGAAATACTGAAAGATTCAGCACATAGGTCAAATCAAAATCGCCATATAAGTAACCTCATGTAGTTTATATTTAAAACGACTATATACAACGTGCATGAAATCCATGTCTGACAGTTTGATGAACAGTATTGAATTATATGGCATTAATTGTGTACGGAGGCTTTGACTGAGCAGTAAAGAAAAAGTGCTCAAAGTATTTACTCTAAACTGATAGTTCCAAAACTCCACAACACAGAGAAGACTTAATTGGGATTAGAATGATATGCAGTATGTAAACTTTGTAATACCGACTGTAGATTGTGAGACGACAGACAACGCTAAGATGTCTAAAACGAAAACAATCATAGCTGTCTAAAATTTGAGAAGTTTCATTACATTAAGCTCTAATGGAAAGTTGTAAATGTCACCCTCTGTCTTGACGACGAATTATTGATTATAATTGTAATATTGGGTTTAAAGTACGCTATATAATTAAACATGTACATGGAATTTTATGCTATAGGTACATGTACTAAAAACCTTCATTATTTAGAACATTTACAGACCGTTAACACCCATCAAGGCTGGGCAACTCTCTATACCTCATTCCAAGTAATAACGATGCTTTATCCACACTGCAAAACCTTTCTTGGGGTGAACAGCTATCCACTCCACCACTGGTTACACCGCAAATCTCACTTATACATGTACATATAAGATTGACCAAGACAACAACCCACGGCGTAGACCGAGCAACTCATATACGACGGTCCAAACCAAAATCTATTCCAAACATTGATACAAGTCGCAATGATATAGTGACGGCATTATGTAGTACCTTTTCCCCTCCCCTCCGAAGCTGGCTGTATACATGTAATCTGTGTACAAAGCAAGGCTTCCACTTTTATAACCATGTCACTCCCCGGGAAGTAACCGCTATACAGTTGTTTCTGTCCGTCCAGGAGAAAATTTTAGTGTATCATTTGCTGAAATAGATACAAGCTTTTCAAATACATTGAATATATCAATACTAAAAAAAAAGTCGTTGCATTAACAGAAAAGGAAATTCCAAAAACTGGCGAGCACAGTGAGCTGATGATACATAATGGAATCTCCTTTGATATTCTTGTATTGTGACAATTGTAAAGGAAATATTTTGTGGTAAAACTTACATGTTGCAATTACTCAATTACTTTACAAGTCTTCCAAATCATTCTTAATTTAATGCAAATGAAGCGATTGACATTTTAATAAAGTACAGTGTATTTATGTGAATATCATTTCGCACCATGATTGCTCTGAACCAGTCACTTGTTTCACGACTGCCAAAATGCGTCACGACATCTTCAATCAGCAATTCATTTTTCCTTGATCAGATGCATGTAGATTTCCACATCCTGCCTCTGACTGACTTTTTCAGGTGACTGAATGTAATGACGTTTTGGGTATTGTGACATATTATGTAAGTTATAAAATTCGGTTCAGAGCGATCACGGTGATCCTAGATTGAGTATATCTAGTGTCTAAAAGTAATCTTCTCTTATCGATGATGACATTCATCACCTGTTTGCCCCATTTTACAAAATATTTCCATTAAGTTAGTGTAATCCCCAATCTCCACCACAATGTATCAGAAAATATAACATTTCAGTGTTTTATTTACTTTCTAATTTGGCGTAACACTTGTCAGTTTTAAAATCTTTTAAATTTTGAATGCAAGCACCCATTACTGGAACGTCTTTCAATGAAACGGAACAACTATCCTATATATGAAGAAAACACAGTAACACCTAGAGGTACCTTTCCATACAGAGTCCAAACCTCCCTATTGTGTAAATACACAGTGAGGAATTGCCCAAGACTTTGGTACCTGTGCTTCTTCATTGGTGGTCCTGGATCCTAACTTAGTAACAGAGAAACATAACCATCATCATGGTTTTCTATCTTTGTAGATTTTGCAATAGTCCCCTGTGTTGTTTTGTTGTGGAGATCTATATATAGTACCTGTGATTACACCCTCCTTGCTCTGTAATATGACCACTAACCTTAATCATTAGATATTGTACTTCACGATTCTTTCGTAAATAAAGCACTTTCTATTGAGCCTCTGTAATTGCCTGTCGCGTTTTGTGGGATTCCTTGGCTATTGTGGCTTTGCTGTGCATGTTCTGTGTTTAGGACATTTAACAAACTTTTGTCACAAGTTATTTTGTCGTACAATGGAGACACAAGTTGGCAACTTTATTTTCAGATAGCAATCCTCATTATTTCCATAGAAAGCAACAAGTGCCCGATTGGAATTGTCCCCAATGACATAGCATGGAATCTAGAATGCCAACCACAATTTGTTAATGAAGTCTGGATATGTTAGTTGAACATGCTCTTTGTTGATTGCCTTATTGAACTAGCCTTGTGTAACAATGAAAACACTTTTCTTTAGGGAGAAGAATATTACAATAACCTGTTGAACTTCGTTTTAGATGATTAGGGTTGAGGCTGGGATTATGAAAGTTTTGGTGAATAATCCTTTGTGTGACGATGAGCAGTCGGTGCAACATATCACAACAACCTAAACCAATTACCCTCACTCCCCTTCATTTAATTCAGTCCAGGTTCATTGACAGGGCCTTTTTCATTTCCTCTATTGGCCGCTCTATGCACACAATATAACGCGTCTCAATGTTCTTCCATTGTTCTCCCCAGAAATGGAAAAGTGTAACTCTTAAAATCGTAATTAATATTTGGGATTACGATGGTTCGTGATTTTGTAGTGCTCAATTGTAGCATTGTCTGATATGGGGAAGTAATCCCCAGAGAATCCATTTCAAGTTGTTGGATACGGTATTGACATCTAAATGCAGATTAGTATACAACTGTATCGGGTTTGCTGGTGAAAATCAAGTACATGTACAAAGTGTTTCGCACGATGATTAGGCATTAAAAATAATATCAGTGGTAGTTTCGGGGTGGGTGGGGGACGCAACAATGTCTTTGAAATATTTTTTCTTTGGTATGCTCTGGGAAACTAATTTTGTGATTTCGTAATGTTGTATGAATAAGTGGACAAAATCGCCTTAATTCCCATAGAATGACAAGCGGTGTAATCTCAGTCAAAATAAACGTTCAAACAGTACTTTTTCTTAAATCACACGGCGTAAGGGGATTACAAGCGCCAAAATTTCCGTGATCATAAGCTGAAATTCCTATTATTAAACTTTTAAAGACAAATTAAATAAAAACATGGGTAGTTCTTACAAAGATTACTTCTTGTCTTCTGAACAATTGTGTATCTCTCGCCGTGGTTGCTGTCGGTGAGAATTTATGGAAGTTTTTGGATTAGTCAAAGTGGCAAGCAGTGGTAAGATTTCTATTCACGACTGCATGTAACTTTGACAAGGGGAGATAAATGAAGTTTTTCAGTAAATTGCTTACCAAATATTGCGGAAACTTTTAAGAGATATCAAGAGTAATGATATAAATTATGTCTGGCTAACTCAGTAATTGAAATCTCCACAACAAAAGGTATGGCATTTTTATCGAACAAATATTTCTTCTGTCAATAAAAGAGCAATAATATTTATTAAATTTTCTTCATATAGATTTCTTCCTTGTAGTGAATTTGGAAACTTATTGCATGATTTCATAAGCTCATAAGTAAGCGTACCAAGGGCGCTATTTTTCATTTATTTGCTTTCAGTCGATTGAATACTCTTACATCTCCTTTATCCTTCCGCCAAGTTTCATGAAGTACTGACCATCAGTCAGCGGTCAATGTTTATGTGCTACCTTGTTGTTTACGGTATCATTTAACAAATTGATAGCATTTGATGTTTGATACATTATTACAAAAACGTTGGCCAGATTTTTAGAAATCAAAACTAAACTTTGAAATCTGTCTCTAGCTGGGTCGTCATTACTAATGGAATATCGCGTTAAACTTTTAAAGGAAGCAATAATCCAGGCATGAGAGTGGATTTGCTATGGCAAATAAACACCTCATCAAAGAGATCAGTAAAATACCTCCCCAGTTATAATAATGGGGTCCAATTTCATCGTCAAACTTACCAACTTGTCGCCTCAAATCAAGGCCGCACCATTGTACTCAGAATAATGAATAGAGACTTGTTACATGGGGTCCCGATTAAACAATATAAATATCGCTGAAGAAAATAAAATTAAATACCCAATCTGGGCATATCTAGCAAAAGTATTGCAGAATATGATGAAAAGGGGCGTGTGCAAATTAAAAATAGAGATCAGATTTTGGTATTACCAGGAATCAGTACGAGGTCAGAACAATACTCACTGGGTAGATGAGTCTTTACTCCCTAAACTGCCAATTAGAGACCACTTTTGTTTGATTTCTATCGTAGTCTAATCACAATTAATGTTTTCTGTCTTTCTCTGTGTGTTTTCTGCAGTTTTTCGTTTTGTTTTGTTTTTACAAAGAATTTTTTTCTTACAGTAGGAATGTGGCTTTTTTGCTGTATTTCAATGAGAATCGATTTTCAAAGGCAATCGAAAACGATGGAATGTAATAAAAAAAAAAGACGATCTGTTTTGACACGATGTTTCAAAGTAAGTTACTATAGCAAGTGAATTCTTTATGGTTTCCTTTAGACAACTTGTCTTCTTGATGTCGGTTCCTGTGCTTTCTTTTAGATATGTATAAACTTGTATTTGAGAAATGGATTTCAAATGTCTCGTTATGAATCCATAATTGTATCACTCCTAACTGAACATTTCCCCATCTCCAGACTAGCGTATTAGGGGAAGGGGCAAGACAGATTCTGAATAAAATCAAATACACGTACAATTCTCTAGGGTCGTCGCCCCTGTGTTCAACGATATTTTTATATTCGCTGTGCTTCAGTGACTGTGAAAACAAATTATATTTTTAAATTACTTTTGATGAGGTTGACATTTTACAAATTTTGTTTATTTTTCTCCGTGCCCATACAAAGACCTCTCGCTGATTCTTCCCGATCTATATATATATTTTCACTAATTACCCGTGATCGACAAATTGTGGTGGATTGATTTGCGAGGCTCGTGTCAGGAACAATTTCTGATGTACATTATGATATCCATCCACGGCGAATAAAATGCAATTCAAAAACAAAGGGGTGTGATCGCCTGCATCAGCATAAACAACTTTGACAAATCGTTCCTTTAATTAGAAATAATATAAGAGACCTTAAAGTTCAGCAAATATTAAAATCAATAACCCGATTCGAGTTGAAGCAAAGTTGAATGTATATATTTGAATTTAAATCGAATAGTATGAGAAAGTCTTTCAAGGATTGTTTGTATTTTGGGAATCTAAAACAATGGAAACATATGGCAATTTGTATAATCGGCGAAGCCCCCATAATGCAAGCCATAGAATTTTTATTTTGTGTAATTTAACTTGTTTCTTTTTCAAATATTAACTTTTTGTGATGTTGAAAGATCACTTGCTTGTCAGTTTAAATGGAGATATATTACTGACAAAATTGATAATTATATTCTATGTAAACGTAATATTTTCTGAAAGGCATTAGAAAGTGCTTTCCCGTACTTAGTTCAGGAGGAACAAGAAGATTCAAGTATTATGATCAGAAAACTGAGGTGGAATTTGATAACGTCGGGTTTTTAAATCCTGCAGATTGATGATCGTGGACGGAGAACAAGAACAGTTTATTAATGAATAGTATCCCTTCTGTATCCCTTGTTCTATACCCTCCCATGCACTTATTCGTGAACTTTCAGATCCCCGGGAAAACGTGCTCATCAAACCATGTCATTTTGTAATATACACACACCTAGCATAAGACAACAGAGACTGTTGTTTCAATACGACCCTTCAATTAAGTAAAATCGATCCCTTGTCGCTAGCGCCACTGAAAAAAAATGTAACGGATTGTTATCATTAAAATGAAGACATTGTATCAGGCAATATTGCCACTGCTCTCCTGCGATGTAAGTTAGAGTACGGGGATCACCGGTCTGTTGGCAACGTGATAATGTTCGGACGCCTACTACGTCAGTACCCAAAGACTATTACGCGCCACAGGTATGTCTAAAAAGTTTCCACATTCAAAGAGGACGTCAGAAATTTGATATTTGATTTACAAAGTAATGTATGATGTTGTAAACATAATGGTTTTTCTGGTTTAATATACATGATACATATCAACAATACAAATATAAAAAATAAGTGATGCTGTTGTCAGACGGTTGGAGGACTCTTCAGACTACTACCATGAGAGGAGTCAAGACTCTCTCCTATCAGAGGACTCCGCAGTCCACTCCCACCAGAGGAATAGAGGCTACCACCAGACATGTCCACTCCCGCCAGAGGAATAGAGGCTGCCACCAGACATGTCCGCTCCCGCCAGAGGAATAGAGGCTACCACCAGACATGTCCACTCCCGCCAGAGAAATAGAGGCTGCCATCAGACATGTCCGCTCCCGCCAGAGGAATAGAGGCTGCCACCAGACATGTCCGCTCCCGCCAGAGGAATAGAGGCTGCCACCAGACATGTCCGCTCCCGCCAGAGGAATAGAGACTGCCACCAGACATGTCCGCTCCCTGTGTTATTCTGGTGCCACTCATTTAATTTGACAAGGGGAAAACGTTTTGTCCATGAAACCGATTTAAAATCTATCAAATATTCAATTTTCGAGATATTATCACCGCAGGAATACTTTATAGTGACATTAATGTGTAAATCTGTTGTGGGTCCCCTTTAGCTGTGACGGTTACAATTTTTGATCGACAGTTTGCTCCTCTGACATCCGTTATGTTGGGTACAAAATCATTACGGCAATTACATGGCAATGTGGCGTAATGAAAATCACTTATCTAGATTAAATATGACAATCGTCAATCAGCTATAACGCTCTAAGTATTTAATCCGACAAAGGACCTGCACTGCGGTAAGATGACACTCTCCAACCGACCAATTTCTTGTCTCTTTAGAGCACTTTTCATCTTTAAGTCGCACAAAAACATAGAATCCTTACTTTGAAAACCGGCAATAAACAAAATTTAAATATGGCGATAATCGTGGTATGGTACTTTTTGTTGTGCATTGTGACTTTGGATTGATTCTTCGTTAACTTCATTCACTTATTAACAGCAATTAATCATCATGGACTTCATCATTAGGTAGACCTCAGAGTTAAACTGGGTCCCGCAATCAAATTTCAATTTAATGTGGAAAGATGAGAAACAGGAATTTCATTACTCTTCCGGTCTTCATCGAATATTTTCATATCTCCTCTTGACAATACATTACGATTTGATAAAGGGGTATATTTTCATATTTTGTAAATAATATTGGATTTGTATATTTGAATAATGATAAAAATTTTCCAAATCATGTTGCGGTATTACATGTTAACCCCTTTAAATTTTACAAAAGGCTTTAAGGCACAGTTGCACTCAAGATATAGCAGACTTTCTCGCTGACTATTAAGAAATGCTAGTATGTTCTCCGTTTAGATTCTGTTCTGTTCAATAGCCAGAGTTGGATGAGCACATCGTCATTATCTTTCAAGAAAATTGGAGACCTGATGCATTTTAACCCAATCGATATGTTTCCACAAGATTTTTTTAATTGACAGTGCTAGTTGACTGTCGGCCTTCAATAGAAGAGAAAATGGGTTTCCGAATTAATTACAAGAACAGCTCCAAATGTCCTTGTGGAACATTTTTCCATATTCCTCTGAAATAATAGATTGGTTCACGCACAAAGAACGTTATCTACACTGCTGTTACGTTGCAAATTCAAATTGGAAGTCAACCTGACGTCTTATCATTTCTTTTTAGGCATACAATAACTTTCAATTTGTTCTAGTCTGATTGGCAAAATGTTACTATTTGTTTTGAAGAAAATTAAAGAAGATTGAAAAGAAATGAAAGAGCGGTGGGTAACCACAACATTCCACAATGCTTCTGCTTCCGATTGTTTCCAAATGGACTTGACGAACACAATTCCACGAAACAGTATGTTTGGAGTATCATTACCCATCTATCGCAGCAGAAAAGGGGACAAATTAGACGACTTCGATGGAATTAGAAGTATTTTGTCACGCAGGTATTGTCTCCCCTCTTTTTCTGTTTTCCTCTCTCTCTCTTATTCTCTCTCTCTCCAATTAAAATCCGCCCCACCAGGAAGTTAGTATGTTTAGTATATTACATATATTTATCATTTGCTTGTATGTCTTTTCGTTTTTCCTGTGGTGGGGACCCGGGTTAGAATAGGTCCTCAGTACCCCTTGCTTGTCGTAAGAGGCGACTAAATGGGGCGGTCGTTCGGATGAGACTGCAAAAACCGAGGTCCCGTGTCACAGAAGGTGTGGCACGATAAAGATCCCTCCCCGCTCAATGACCATAAGCGCCGAGCATAGGCCTAAATTTTGCAGCCCTTCACCGGCAGTGGTGGCGTCTCCATTTGAGTGAATATTCAATCAATCCTGTGCGTGTGTTTGTGTATTTGTTAGCAGGATTGAACAAAAAGTACGTGGATTTTCATGATTTTGTTATCATTAATTTAAGACTAATGACTGGCAACCAATGATGCACTAGTACATAAAGTCATATTACTATTAGTATTTGTTTTATATATACAAAAAGAAAAATTCTCTTTAATTGAATCTAAAGAGGTTTTTCTATCACAAATAAGAAGAATGTTTGATATACATAGTTTAATGTCTTGCCGTAAAGATGCAGAGGACTCTGGATTTCTTTGTGGCGTTTTCTTGTCTCTAAGTGATTTGTGTTTTAGTCGGGTGTGTCTGGAAGTCTGCGTGTGAAAGTTACATAATGCCAGATAATTACTTTGGCGGGTTATATGTACATTTGTGTATTAAATCAATAGCACATTGTGTATTAGGTAACACAAAGACCAGAGGTCAATTTAGATCCGACAGTAGCCCCCTTCTATGACTAAATTCTGAACATTCCCATTGGTTGTGTAAACAGTCACAGGGAATTTCCCTAGATAGAGAGAGACCCCAGTTGTTATCGCACCAGTGTTGTCGAAGTCATGAAATACAGCAAAATAGAATTTGCTTACATGTAATTGCTACATTTAAGATAAAATATATAGATACGATATTCTCCCATGAAATACTCAAAGAACGTCTTGTGCGTGTTCAAAACATCTACAAGATTAGCATTGAGGAAGACTACTACCGAAGGTAGTCTTTTGCGTGTTCGAAGATTAGTATTGGGTCAGATACTATTCTTGTATATGTGTTCGAAATCTGTTACCACGAAAATCTACTTCACGAGATTAACATTGGGTCAGATTACTATTCTTATAGTGTTTGAGATCTGTTCCACAAGGTTAACGATCTAAAGGTCAGAGTGTTTGAGATCTGTTCCACAGGGTTAGCGTTCTAAAGGTCAGAGTGTTTGAGATCTGTTCCACAAGGTTAGCGTTAGGTCAGATTGCTATTCTTGTAGTGTTTGAGATCTGTTCCACAAGGTTAGCATTAGGTCAGATTGCTATTCTTGTAGTGTTTGAGATCTGTTCCACAAGGTTAGCGTTCTAAAGGTCAGAGTGTTTGAGATCTGTTCCACAATGTTAGCGTTCTAAAGGTCAGAGTGTTTGAGATCTGTTTCACAATGTTAGCGTTCTAAAGGTCAGAGTGTTTGAGATCTGTTCCACAAGGTTAGCGTTAGGTCAGATTGCTATTCTTGTAGTGTTTGAGATCTGTTCCACAAGGTTAGCATTAGGTCAGATTGCTATTCTTGTAGTGTTTGAGATCTGTTCCACAAGGTTAGCGTTCTAAAGGTCAGAGTGTTTGAGATCTGTTCCACAAGGTTAGCGTTCTAAAGGTCAGAGTGTTTGAGATCTGTTCCACAAGGTTAACGTTCTAAAGGTCAGAGTGTTTGAGATCTGTTCCACAATGTTAGCGTTCTAAAGGTCAGAGTGTTTGAGATCTGTTCCACAAGGTTAGCATTAGGTCAGATTGCTATTCTTGTAGTGTTTGAGATAGATCTGTTCCACAAGGTTAGCGTTAGGTCAGATTGCTATTCTTGTAGTGTTTGAGATCTGTTCCACAAGGTTAGCGTTCTAAAGGTCAGAGTGTTTGAGATCTGTTCCACAAGGTTAGCATTAGGTCAGATTGCTATTCTTGTAGTGTTTGAGATAGATCTGTTCCACAAGGTTAGCATTAGGTCAGATTGCTATTCTTGTAGTATTTGAGATCTGTTCCACAAGGTTAGCGTTCTAAAGGTCAGAGTGTTTGAGATCTGTTCCACAAGGTTAGCATTAGGTCAGATTGCTATTCTTGTAGTGTTTGAGATCTGTTCCACAAGGTTATCATTAGGTCAGATTGCTATTCTTAAAGTGTTTGAGATCTGTTCCACAAGGTTAGCATTAGGTCAGATTGCTATTCTTGTAGTGTTTGAGATCTGTTCCACAAGGTTAGCATTGTGTCAGATTGCTATTCTTGTAGTGTTTGAGATAGATCTGTTCCACAAGGTTAGCATTAGGTCAGATTGCTATTCTTATAGTGTTTGAGATCTGTTCCACAAGGTTAGCGTTCTAAAGGTCAGAGTGTTTGAAATCTGTTCCATAAAGTTAGCATTAGGTCAGATTGCTATTCTTGTAGTATTTGAGATCTGTTCCACAAGGTTAGCATTAGGTCAGATTGCTATTCTTGTAGTGTTTGAGATAGATCTGTTCCACAAGGTTAGCATTAGGTCAGATTGCTATTCCTATAGTGTTTGAGATATGTTCCACAAGGTTAGCGTTAGGTCAATTTGCTATTCGTATAGTGTTTGAGATATGTTCCACAAGGTTACTGTTGGTCAGATTGATATTCTTGTACGCCTACGAAATCTGTGTCTCAATATTCGAGCATCGAGTCAGATTACTATATACATATCCAAAAACAAATGTCATATTTTCATTCACCACCAAAACTAAATATCTCTTCAACTTATGACTATATCTTCTGGAATTAAAGGATGCCACCTATTTGAGAAGATATATCTCATTTCGCTTAAGATATATCCCATTTCGCTCAAGAGTTATCTAATTTCGCTTAAGATATATCTCATTTCGCTTAAGAGATACATGTGTATCTCGTTTCGCTTTAGAGATATTTCTTTTGAATAAGAATTGTCTACATTCATATTAGTGGTATATCTCTTTGCATAATATTAATGATTTTTCATGAAAAAATATTTTTAAACTAATAAAGATATATTTTATTCCTTTGAAATACGCTTTAATGACGAACGTAAAATAGTGATATAGATATTTATAAAGTAAGATATATTTCTTTCAGTAAAAATTATACCATTATCAGAAGGACGTCTGATTTTTGCAGAAACAATTCTGTTAAAACTTTTAAAAATACCCCTTTTATTAACTTAAAAAGATTTCTCTATAGGTAAAAAAAAAAGAGAAGAACTTTCTACATCAACAATAGTAGCTAAAAATCAAATGATATCTCTGTAATATAAGAGGTACGTCTATTCCTAAAGAGATAGTTTTTCTAAAGAGACATATCTTTAAACTCTTTAAATCAAAGATAATTTGTTTTGGTAATAAATAGCAGAATGGTTAGCCACAATTAGTGCCTAAAGTTTTCGTTTACGTACACTTGTGTAGTGTGCATATGCAGTGCACGTACTTGTTAGAAATCAGTCGATCATTACTGACCACGAAGTAAGTCATTTTTACTGTCAATTCAAAATTAAGATGGTTCTTTTAAATTAGAAAAATATCTCTTTAAGAAATGTATCTTACCTTTTACGTACGTAGAAAAAGATATTTGTTATAAATAACTAAAGATATCGCTTTTCGAAAGAAAGATACCTCTTTTAAACAAGATATCTCGATCTCTCTCTTTCTCTCTGGAAAGGATATAGCCATTTAAAGTAAAGTGGCGCATCTTCATTTTTTTAAAAATATTTTGGGGGGTGGGGGTGGGGGTTTGGAGTAAAAGAGACATTTACTGAAAAGGAAAAAAATATAAAAATAAATAAGAGATAAATCTTTTTCTTACATGTGATATTTCAAGAACATCGTGGGGGCTTCTGCGATGAAACTATAACCTTACTGCCCGTATAATATTTTTAATATTTTTGTTGTCCCGAAAGATTTGAATTGGCTGTCATATCGGAATGAGCTACTCTGACATTTTACTCGAGATTTAATGTTATCAGATTGTCATATGTTTGTCATTTCGTATAAATAAAGTTAATTTAAATTCTTTTTTCTTAATGTCTTTTCCAAATAAAAAGTCTGCGTCTGAAAAATAAATTTGTGGTTTGTTGTTTGTCTGGGTTTTTTTTTAAATATAAAAAGTCGAATGTCAGTGTCACCAGGTCACATATGTAAAGATACGAGTTTTAACAAGAAAAAACTCCCCATGATTATCTTTAAGCCATAAAGTCAACGTCACTAACAGTAAATGTTCTTGGAATTCAGCCATGGCAAGCCATTGTTTTATCAGTAGTAGTAGTAATGTTAGTAGTAGTAGTAGTAGTAGTAGTAGTGATGGTAGTAATAATACTAGTATTGTGATCATGATAAGTATCTCTATAATTAGGCCTATCGTTATGATAAAATGTATTTATCCCCAAACAAAATAAAATGTATTTCTCTTTTCTGGATTTTATTATCTTATTTTAGAGTTATATTTTAGTGATATAATTTGGCACACTGATTCTGACTACGGATTACTCCGTTTACCTGAAGATATGGGCCAACTGTGACTGAGGGCTCGCGGTGGTTGTAACTGGTCGACAGGGAATGCTCATCCTCCTTGACACCTGGTATATCCAGGGGTCCGTGTTTACTCAACTCTCTATTCTGTATTCCTTATAGGAGTTATGAATTAATCTTCACTTTATCGTTATCTTCACCTTTTCATCCCTCAGAGACATTTTTCTATATAGGTAGAAAGGTAAATTGTTTGATCGTTTTTGTATAAGTAAACCTTAAAGATATTTTCTTATTTTCCAGGAATTACTTGCATGAATTTACTATAAAAAGCAAAGACAATTTTATTTCATTGTTTAAACACAAACCGCAGGGGCAACGAAAGATAAATCTACACATGCAGGAGTTACATTTCTTTAATCGACTTCTTCAGTCTTTGGAGTCACGTAACCCACATAGTATAACCGATACCCGGATGTAAACAAAATGGAGGACTTGCAAAGACAATAACAAAACTTTTGTCAAAAGCATGTAAAACCTCCTGCATTCGTTTATTATTATGGCATATAACTCGAATTTCAAACCATTTCACGATCCTAAAAATGAAAAATCATTCCATAACAAAGTTGGAACTAACTACTCCGCGTTATCAACAGAAGGGACGAATGCTGTGCAACTGCAGAGAGAACCTGGTCCAGTATCAAAGTATTTATTTTCAAAACAAGAGCTAATTTTTTTATGCACAATCAATGCAATATTTTGGATGACCGAGAACATAAAATAATGACTTTATACACCTTGAACATGTTGAATAAGGGTTTCATTTAATAATTGCTACAAAGAATCATTGCCATATTTGAATAAAGGTTGATTGTGGGCAGTATGCCATGTCAAGCAGAACCACATTGGAATTTCAGTTCTAAATATTTGTGTATTCCAATTGTTATTCATAAGCCCAAGGAATGAGAAAGGGAGAGAGAGCAAAAAAAAAAAAAAAAGTACACTATGCTGTTAAACTGTATGAATCCCATTTCATTACCAACATATCTTGATCCATATAGGCTAAGTCTCTAAATCTTCACCATTACATCAGTGCATTCTATAGCTTTGTAAACCAGGGTCCAGTTGCACAAAAGTTAGTTTAACTGACAATTAACTTCAAGTTAATGCCATGTATTAAATGTTAAAGTTAATGACAAGTTAATGCCATATAAATGTTAAAGTTAATGACAAGTTAACTGTCAGTTAAAGTCAACTAATCTTCGTGCAACTGGGTCCTGCATTGATAGATGCTAATTTATTGTATGCATATGGTTAACTGACTATTTGCATTTTTCTTGCATCATATTAATTGTATGTTTTCTATGGTCACAAAAAATATGTTCATCAACATATTTTCTGTACTGTTTAATGTTAAAATATTCATTTAAAAAACACTATAATTGTTCATTGGCCATTGGGCCTATGTCACAGAATTATGTAAATTAGGAAAATATTTCTATAAATTTTCAAGTATAAGAACAGAAATGCATTCATAATGCTGAGGTTATCCTCATTTTTTTTTACCATATTATATTTCATATTCATTATGTTACAAACTATATTTACTATCTCACAGACATCAACTATCTATACATTGAATGATTGTATCCATTTACCTAACCTGCAATGAGTGCATTGTATTCACTTTATGTATAACTTTGGTTTATATATTTATGTTTATTATTTTATGTAAAAATGTTAAACCTATGAACTGTGTGGTTCTTGGTAATATACAATACAATACTGAATGAAAGGGAAATTTACCAGATGCTGATTTATTGTATGCATGGTTAACTGACTATTTGCATTTTTCTTGCATCATGCTAATTGTAAGTTCTCTATGGTCGCTAAAAATATGTCCAACATATTTTCTGTAAGTGAAAATATTCATAAAAAACATTATATTTGTTCATTGGCCATTGGGCCTATGTAACTGGATTGTTTACTAACCAAAGAGAAATTTACCAACCCTTATCAAAGTTTTATGTTTCTATTTCCATGTATCTTCATTTTTATTTGTGTGTGTGTGTTGTATGTTTTCTCGATCTTTTTATGATTTATTTTTATCTGCATCATTGCACCCATTTCAATGCTGGGATCATTCTAACAGGATGTAAATATATACTGAGAAGCACTGGCTCGACTTGGCATGTAATATTTGCTGGCATAGTGGCTAATGTAAAGACCATTGAAGAATGTATGCATTGATAGAATAGAGGAAAGAGTTCTGGTAAACACTTGAAGTCATTTTAAAATTAATTGAATTTTATACTTTTCATTAATTTCAGTAAATGCCAGGAAAACTGGGGACCATATGTACACAAACAAGGCAACCTCTTTTATGTTGATGTTAAAGAAGAGAACAGAAATAAAAGTAATTACCAGGAAAGAGGGCATGTTTCAGACTGGTCCCCGAACTGTCATGGGGATCGTTCACAGCCACTGATATCTGAGGATTTGTATTCTCATAGAGATCGTTATCATCTGGGAAGTAACAATCAGCCTGTATTTACCAAGAAAGCTGTTGTTGAAACAAACTCCAGTAAAAGTGAAATACAAGTTACAGGAAGTGGTTACAAACATTTTAAGCCTAAAATTTTGTTTAGTGATCAGAACTTGTTAAAGGAGAATGACTTTAATTCAGAAAATCGTGTTGAAAGTGATTCTCATCAAAAGTTAAGTAATGGCCAGAACCACACTTCTTCATCTCCACAAAATGATGATAAAATCAAGCATGTTTATTTGGTACCAAACATAAGAAACTGCTCTTCAAGTGATAAATCTGGAATTATTTTGTGTGAAAAGCTTTTTGGAATTGTGTTGTGCCAATATAACCAAAGGACTCCTCAACCTATGCTTAATGGTACCACATTAGAGAAACTTGTAAGAGAAAGGAAAATCATTGTTCAAGATGTCTTACAGGCCAGTCCAGCCAAGCAATCTGCTCAGATTTTCAGAGGTAAGTACCAGTGGTTTTAATATTAAAGACAGTGTTAAAACATCAAATGCTTTTTTCAATTAAGTACAGAGGAAAAAACATAGAGTAACAAAATAAGGTGTTTCATTTTGTTGTTGGTTTGTTTTAGCCTTTTTTGTGTTAATTTATGATACATTTAATTGTTGTGCTTTGTTTTAATTCAGGAGATATGTTGGTATGTTTAAATGACATCGAAATAACGTGGATGAATCTGGATGAAATTTTTAGATCCATCACAAACAGACCAGTAAGTGTCAAGATTGTTTTAAATCCACTTGGAATATAGTGTTCAGTAATTGCTATTTACCAATTTTATTCACTTACTATTGGATATTCTCTCATGTGTACAAGTTATTTGTGGGTGACTATTTGATTCAGATTGATTGCCTTAAAATTTCATTGGTAATTTCAGGTGAAGCTTACTTTCCAAGTTCCTGTGGTTATTGGACCAGATAAAAACCCACCCCCCTCTCGAGTCCCTCCTCCTCTACCTCCCAAAACATACCCCCACAAAGTCAGTACATGTACGGTAGTCCCTACTTCACCACATCAACCTATAAGGAAACAACGTCCTCAGCTGGGGGAAAACATCCTCCAGTTAGTGTCTGGTGAAGACAAATCCAAACTTTTCTCATTTTTAAAGAATGTGCTGTGTGCTGTCTTGTACTTGACGTTAGACCCCCTGGAATCCAGTGAGTCATCAGAACACAGTAAACAAGACATTGTCTATCAGTTTCCCTGTGATCTTGAGAACAAGCTTGTTGATGCTAGGGGATTATTTCTGACTCTCTGTGGAACTGTTCCTGATGTTACCGGCAATAATGTTAAAAGGTATGATACATGTACTTAATATAGTACTAGTGTTTGAAACTCGCTGTAAAATTAGCTAGACATGCAGGGCTGCCTGCTTGTAAAAGTTTCCAGCCCTGCCAAAGACCTACTAGCCCTGGAAAAGTAACGGTCATTTTTGAAATTACAATGTACTTTTATTGAGTACTGTCTATCTTTGAATGAAAGCAATGAGGTGACTAGGACTCAGTTTCCATAACTTTGATTCCAATCATATAAAGTTTGAAGATTGATTAAGTCTGTCTTTTGGCTTGTTACAGCTTTGTTACCGGTACGATAAGTAGATATGATACATCTAAATTTTATTTAACAGAAATGAACATTTGGTCGAGCATCTCTGCAAAGAGATTTGTTTGCTTGCTGCAAACTGTATGTGTCTTGGGCAGTCGGGTGCACAGTTATTTCAAACACTGTATAGTACTGTATAGCAATACTAAATTAGACATTCATATACATGTATCTTGTTTGTTATGTGCAATGACTTTATCTGCTAATGCATTATATAAATCATTGTTTTAGTTGTACTGTTAACCACAAGGGGCAGATTATCCAAGTAGTGTTCATTAGAGAGGGACAAGATTTGTTCCTGATAGGGTTTCCACACTCCAGGTAAGTTTTTGTGGAAGAAGTTTTCATTACATCATGACATTTTAAGGAGTATATTGATTATCTGTTCATACACGTACATATATAAATCTTTCAGAGTTCCTTTGGCGTTTTGTGAAGTCATCATGAAGGAATTGCATAGATTGCTGAAGGTGTTGTTTGGTTCTGTGGTCAGGTAAATTGTCTGCCTAAATACTTATCATATATACTCATGGAAAAAAAATAATGGTGCATATCTTCAAATAAGGACTTTATCATAGGTGCAATGAGGATCTATTGGTTTTGTGCTTTTTATTGTTTGATAACACTTTTGTGTTAAAACATATATGATTATACGCCCATGACAAAAGGGCCCTTATGGCAATGTTTACCCATTTTCACTTTTTAGCAGATTTAGATAGATAATAGATAGAGGATTAAAAATATGTAATTTTTTGGCCCTCCTTCACTTCTAAGACGTAATTTTTTGCGTTTGAAGCTCTGATATATTCTATATCATCAGCGCAACGTCATGACGTTATTGGCGTCATTCCGGAGAACAACAATTTAATTGATCTGAATGAGACAAGGTGCTGGATCTATCTTTTATGTTTAATTTTATTTCTTTAAATGCTTGTGTGTGTATTATTTGAGAGAGAAAAAGACACTCAAATTTTAGGCGCTTAAAAATTTTTTTCAATACAAATAAATCAAATCACTTAAATTTGATATTCATGGCTTAAATTAAAGGAACATTAGATTTTCACATTTTTAGTCGAACATAAGACAGTCAATTTGATGAAAACATGAAAATTGCATTTTAATTCATAAAAATTCCGAATTAAAATACACTGTACAAGTTTACTAGCACACGCACGCACGCACCACACACATACACTTGATTAATCAAAATTTCAAATAAATATGCAACATGACTGCGGATTGATAGAGTATGTTTCAAGTGACTATTCTTCCAACAGTGTAGGGCACAAACTATCTTGGTGTGCAGGTCGTACATAAGGCCATACATTTCTGTACAAATACTGCTGCCTTTCCCTCGTCAAGGAAGAAGAATTTCTGGCAGAGCTGCGGCATCAAATGAAGGTCATCCATTCTTTTTCAAGAAAACCATTTTCTCGTCATAGTCGACATGCTCCTTGACGTAAACATTTCATGGTTTTTCTGATGTAAAACAGAAATGGTGGTATTTCCTTATGCCTTTAACCGCTCGGTTATAAGTGGAGAGAAAGGTTTTCCAGTCTCTCCAATTCCATGCATCTCCATAAAGCACTGCTTCATTGGAAACTAAAGATTTATTCACTAGCGTCTGGAACTGTCCTATTATTACTCTTTGATTCAAAATTTGTCTAACTTGAATCAATTTGGTAGATGAGCAAGCCAATTAAGATTGTCTTGCCATATTGACATCACATGCAGGTGTCCAAAACATGGAAAGTCTTATGTGTTAATTTCCAAATGAATGTTAGCACCTGCAGAATGATCTTATGGTGTTCCAATGCACTCCATACTCATCTGCAACCCTGGTCTGGGACATTCCAGTTTCCAACATGCTAATGGCATGAAGGGAAACATATGCATTAAGAAGAGAGGTCACAATTAGTTGAAAATTGATCCAAGATATTGTTTTTCTGCACTCTGAAATGCTAAAAGAAATTTTTATTTAAGTTTATAACAATAAATTCAGAACCAAAAGTTGGTTGAGAATATGGCAAAAACACAAAATGGTCACTAAAGTGTCAAAATTTTCTGTCAAATTCATCAAGTGTCATTCAGTTTTGTAAACTTTTATGCAATAGCTACTGTTACAGAATTTCAGTGTTTCATTTGTATGGGTCCCCATTTGTAATATCCAAAGTTTCATTTTTTCAAAAGTACATGATAATAAAATCCATTTCATGTATACATGTAAATTTCTATAAGTGATACATATATGTACAATTACCACTTTTATTTTGTTTTTCTGTTGTGGCACAAATATATCATTATTTCAGTGCTTTCCGTTCCCCGAAGTTTCGAGTGCAGCTGGATCAGCTTTTTTCCCTAACACTCCACACAGTCCTTCAGAATCCAGACATCATTCAACATGGACCAAACTCCAGTGTTGCAACTCAAATATTCTATGAATCAATATCTGGAGCTCAGAGTCTCAGCCTTACTCAGGAAAATTTGGTATTCATTACTGACATTTTTTTCCCTGTAAACTGCTGTATTTCTGAACACTTGTAACATACTGTACATTTACTAGATTTAACGGATTTATTATGTATATTGAATTCATTTATTCTATCTTGTTTTTAAGTTACTCTGTGATGAAATATTGAGTGAATTTGAAGCAGCTGATTTTGATGAGTTTCTGGTAAGAAACCATTTTAATACTTGTATTACATGTATCAGATATTGAGAGTTCTGATTTGAAATAAAGTGTGTTTTTCTCACATTCTTTTAAATGTAGTGGTAAAAATGATTTATACAAAATTGAAAGAATAAACTATAAAATCTGAGCTGCAAGCATAAATGTATACTGTACACCTCTATGTATGTTGAATAGGAGGATGAAGAACTGTGTGAAAGAAGAGCATTTACTGTATTAGGAACCTGTTTGTATTACAAAGTATGAAGCATTTAGTCATATTATTGCAATATTGATGCTTTCTTTGAAATAAACTGCTGTATATTTGGTTTTACTATCCAAAGAGACACATTTGGTATTGTAAGAAGTGTTTTTTATGTTCTTTCATAGGAATATCTCCTTTGTAATCATCTTCCTGCGTCAGATTTTCATGATGTCCATCTGTTTGTTAAATATCACAGCCTACTTCAGCTTATGGCTAAAAAAAGTGTAGAGGATTTGGTAATTTGGAGGGAAATGTTCCCCACACGGCGATGTCATAGTCGAGAGGCCCCGCCCCCAGGATATTCAGAACCTACTGGACACTGGTTCTTACTTCTAGTTGGAATGGTAAGATGGCAGATTGCATAGAGGCGCTATCATGTGATCTTTGTTTATAGACTGAAAAGTGATATGTGATTGTAGCATATACATACATGTATATGTATTTTTTATTATTATTTTCAGAAACATTTTTTATTGGGTACTTTGCTGGAGATGGGAGGTTGTACAAAAACACGGAATATCCCACTCTCTCCAGATCCATTCTATGTCAGTCAAGCTAAAGCCACACTACTGCAGTTTGAGACTGATGATGTTGCAATGGCCCAGACCTGTGAAAAACGGTACTACAATCATTTAATTAATTCTGATTTGCAGCTATGCCATAGTGAATAGTGTTTTTTCGATGTTGGATATCAAACCATGTCAGTATGATACACTACAAAATAATAATATCTGACAATTTTGAAAAATTATTAATTGGTTTTAACAAAGTACTGGTTTTGTTGAATGCAAGGGAGAAAAGTTATTTTCTAATATATTATTTATGAAAGGATTGATGTTTATGGTGGATGTGTGCAAGTGCATAGGGAAAGAATCATTAGAAACATCACTGAGGAAGATTTCATTTACAATGTGTAGTCGTATTGAAATGTTTTTATATTAAACATGAAATTTAACTCTCATTCACATTTCCATCACTCAAAGTGGCTCTCAGTCCCTACCCCCATTCCCTGTCTGTCTTTTATCGCAGAAGGTGTTGTGCCAACTGCCTGCAGGACATTCATGATTTACCGTCATCATAACTGTTTAATACATTCTAAATTCCGATTGCGATGACATGTTAAATGTATCTCATAAATATTTTAAAATGGGGTGTTTATTGTCCAACTAGGAGAATAAATAAATAATAAATAAGCTTGATAACTTTGAAATCAGAACGAGTTGAATTGTATAATTTGCATAAAGTGTATAACTTATATAGCTTTATAAAAAAAGAACATCACATATTTTCATTCCTTTGATAACATCCAATGGATATGGCATATATAACTTTAAGGTGTGGGTAAATATGTAACTCAATGTGGTTTCAAAGCAATTTATGAATACAATTTTTAGGTTGACAGCAGAGTCCAGTGGACCTACATTGATTAGTGCTGATTCCATGTTGCTGGGTGTTAAACCAAAGAAAGAAGATGGTGCGTTTACTAGTTCAGCCAAAGTCCAAGACTCCCCTAAAAGCCGTAAGCTACCATTTTGACAATATTTGATACCCACCAGTTATAGCAAACTTTACACATAAACAGTTTGAAATATTGCTTACTATACCTATAGTAAATCTATTTCACGTTGAAAACAACTGTCTTCACTTATTTGAACTGCTTTGCTGCTAAATTTTGTACTCCTGTAGTATGTTTTTAAACTAATGATCTATTTAAAATGACATGATTCAGATTCTTGAAACCATCATTTACATTTCATTGTTCTATTAATGAACTTTACAAGAAATTTTATGGACTAAATTTGGGTCAACAGCACATTACATTTATCACATTTGTTGTATACCCAGCCAGTATTTTACGAAAGTTGTATAGATTTGGCTATATTTTTGGTATCTTTTGCACTGTTTGCCAGAACTTTGCCTGTAATTGTGTGTCTATACTTGTATCTTGTTCTTCTACTGTTTGCCAGTAATTGTGTGTCTGCATTTGTATCTTGCTTTTCCAGTAATGGTGAATCAGAACTTGTATCTTGCACTGTTTCCAGAACTTTGTCAATAATTTCATGTCTACACGTGTGACTTGCTTTGTCAGTAATTTCATGTCTACACGTGTGACTTGCTTTGTCAGTAATTTCATGTCTACACGTGTGACTTGCTTTGTCAGTAATTTCATGTCTACACGTGTGACTTGCTTTGTCAGTAATTTCATGTCTACACGTGTGACTTGCTTTGTCAGTAATTTCATGTCTACACGTGTGACTTGCTTTGTCAGTAATTTTGTGTCTACACGTGTGACTTGCTTTGCCAGAAATTGTGTGTCTACACTTGTATCTTGCTTTGACAGCTGCCACACCCATTCTGTCACCTACTTACTCTATCCTATTTAAGTGGCCACTCTCTCCAAATAATGATATCAAAACTGGTGAGTGTTGAATTTCATAACATTATATGCAAATCCTTTCTATGATTGATACTTTAGAGAACTGAAGGGCTGATAGCTTTCTACATTAATTTTAAAAAATGCACACTGCTGCAGAATGCAATGTTTAGCTTTATTTTTATGTGAAGCGTACATAGAATTTAATGACATATTTAACACATTTTTGCAAATGAATTGAACCAGGAACTTTTTCTTCCTTTGAGATGGTGTTTTAATTATTTTAGGGTTGACTGAGGATTTCTCAGACCATAACAAGGGTGGATCCATAACTGATATCTCCACCCCTGTAATGAAACGCCATGGGAGTCGCCTGTCATATGGCTCAAATGATTCAGCAGGAAGTGGAAGCAGTTCTGGGCCACATAATAAGGTATGTATATCTATTAATAATATGTACTGTAGAATCATTTAAATTCGTGGGGGCAATTTTCGTGGATTGCTGAATTTTTATGGGTTCATGAGGACGTAATTTTGTGGATTTATATATTTGTAAGATTCTTGTATACTAGTTGTCTTTATTCGTTGAGGATGTAAATTCGTGGGTAAGGGGTATCCACGAATTCCACAAAAATTGAGCCACCACGAATTCTAATTATTCCACATTAGTTGTCTCTGTAACATCTACACGAAATGATTTTATTTCTATTGGTTTGTTGAATATGTGATATTTAATGTATTCAAATTGTCAATGTGGTGTTTTGTTGGATTTAGAAAAAAAAAGTTTCAAAATCAAGAAACTTTAAAATTGAAAATATATGCGCATTATCATCTTAACACAATGACATGGCCTTTGCGAATACTTTTTATACGCCTGTCTTTAGACGGGACGTATTATGGTACAGCGATGTCTGTACGTCCGTCTGTTTCTAATTTCATTTCTCTGTCACATATCAAGCTGAAACTTGCTATGTTGCTTCCTTGTGGATCATGTTGCAATTTTGATCCATTTTAACCTCTATTGCAGGAGTTGTGCCCTTTATTTGAAAATTATTATTATATAGAGGGTACATAATTTGTCCGGAAATTTCAAGTGAAGACCATCTTGTTTTACAGAGTGTTTGTATGGATATTGCAGATGTGCATGTGGCAAGGATTTTGATTTTCTTCAATTTTTTAGAAAATATAGGTTGTTGAACTCAGTCCATTTTGAGGAAATGTTATATTAAATAAAGGACATGGTTTGTCCTTATAATTCCTCTCACAGTTTAGAAGCTATGGTATTTGTAAATAGCTTGAAGATGTGCATAGTGAAAGGATTTTGATTCTCAACAATTTTTAATTTTCTTTGACGTTTTGAATATTGAGAGGTTGTTGAACTTGGTCAAATTTGCAGAAATATTTTGCACACAGAACTCTTTGTTTGTCTATCTGCCTCCTGTCACAGATACTACCTTAAGCAAATTTCTACAAATTATGGCTTTCAAAAAGGAAAAGCACCCTATGTAAGTATTTTCACGGGCATATTATGTATCATTTGCAGTACTCTTGTTAAAACCTGTCACAAGGGAAGTTTCAAATTCACAGAGCCTTGACATTGTGAAGAGGGTACATGATGTACTTTTCTGTTATAGGGAAAAATGGGCAGCAAGTCTGGGTCAGTTTTAGAGGTCAATAACAGTGCAATCAGTCCTGAACCACAGAAAATAATCAGGTGAGAAATCAATGTTTCATCAAGATATCTGTTTTATTAGAGTAATGATCGACTTTTGAAACAAATTGAATTTAATGTTTTCTTTCACACAGAATTACCAGGGGGTCTCAGAACTCACTGTTCCACATTATTCAGTTTGATGGCGTAGAGGGAGTGTTCATTTCTCCCACCCCCCAGGCCATGGCTGCCTCTCAGGGACAGATACATTGCCAAGTCCTTACAAACTTCTACAAGAGTTGTCTACAAATACGCAAGTCATTTCACAGCAGTCTTACTCAGCTTGTAAGTTAAGATTTGTGACCGACCCCTTTTTTTGCATATATATATATGAATTAAGTTTGCTTTGTTTTAAGGGGAAAAAATTGATGACAGAGCTCAGTTTATACATACCTATACATGTAATGATATAATTGCACCATTAGGCCAGTCGGAGTCAGAAGAGTTTTAAGAGGGGAATGGCTGTGGTAGACCACCAGGAGCAAGGATTGCTGTTTAGATATGTACAGCCTCAAGAAAATAAAAAACCACCCATAACTCTGATGTACTGGGTAGTGGGGTAAGCTAGTCCACTATGTTCCTATTAAACAAGATTTTCATTGTATAACAAGCAGAGATTCATTATATCTTATATCTCTGAATAAATGCAGTGTTACTTGTTCTGATTTGAAGGATTTGCTTTTAGGTCAATCAGGTTTATTTATTACTATCTGTGCCCATCCATCATGGTGTGACATCTGTCATTTACATTTCCAGCTTCTTCACAGAAACTACTTCAACATAGGGGTAGGGGAATAAAAACAGTAAATTTTTAAGGTCCCCATGGGACCCAAGGAGTGGGGGCAAAACAAATGATCCAATCGTTTAAAAAATCCTGTTCTTTACTCCTAAATATGCAGCAGATAGACTGGTGCGTGGCATGAGTTACATGAAGGCATTTACCAAAACTGCAGGATGCATGAAGCCAGAGCAGGGTTAAAAAGTCATACAGAGGAATTAATGCATTTTATCTTTAAAAATGTTTTGTTAACTCCAGAATGTGTAGCAAACAAACTCAATGTTTTGGTTTTATGAGCATGTAATTTATATAGTGGTCTCCACTATTAGAATTATGAAATTCATTGCCTCAGGATATGTGGTTTAGGTGTGAAGGTGGACCTAAATAAGCTATCTAGAAAATATGAGACAAACTGAGTGTATAGTCATTATTAGCATGAAGGTCTCTGTCAAAATTGTATAACTGAAAGCCCAAGGGTCAGGGTGGGACTAAATAAATCATATAAAGAGAATGTCTTTCATTCTAAAAATATTCCTCCATCCAAAACATGTAGCAGACAAATGATTAAAATGAACATGGAGGCCTGTACCAGAATTTTGAAATTTACTACTCTAGGGTCAGAATTTCAGGCACCAGGGCAGGGCTAATTACCAGGTAGGTCCTGCGGAGAAAATGCATCATATCTCTCAAGATCTTTGTTACTTCAGAGGACATTGCAGAAAAACAGAGTGCATAATTCTAATGAGCAATGAGGAGGCTTGCAAAACCTTGTGAAATTCATAGTCCCAGGATCAGTGGTTTAAACATGGGAAGACATTACAAAATCATATTTGTCATAAGGTTGCAAATGTTCTGAGAATATGTTATAACTGTGAACCAATGTCATTTGGCAAAGGTCACTAGTAAAAAGCCTAAAAAATATTTGTTTTAATAGTTCACAAATTTGTAATTGAGAGACATAGCTTATGTATGGTTTATATATTTGTGGTAGTGTGAGTGATATGGCATTCCTACTAGCTCTGGCTAGTGGGCTAACCCTTTAGCTCGATTGGTAGAGTGCTGGACTTGAATGCCAGAGACCCGGGTTCAAATCCCATCAGAGGCATAAAAATGTCTCCGTTACATTTGGTGCCCACGTTGGGACCTGGGTTATCTCTGGCGGGTGAGAGAGATTGTCTTCAGTACTTCGCCCCACAGGTGTTGGCACTCCGTAAGAGTCAGGGACGACTCTTAAAAAGGAGGGGGACAATGGTAGTGTGAGTGATATGGTATTCCTACTAGCTCTGGCTAGTGGGTTAACCCTTTAGCTCGATTGGTAAAGTGCTGGACTTGAGTGCCAGAGACCCAGGTTCAAATCCCATCAGAGGCATAAAAATGTCTCTGTTACATATTGTTTAAGACCAGAAAATATAAATTACAATGTACCGAAAGAAAAGGTCATTTGGTGAAGGCTATTAGTGAAAAAAATAATGAATATTTGTCATAGTTACACACATTAGAAGCAAATTACATTATACACAAAGGTTGCTCACAGCATTGTGTTCTGGCCCTGAAGCAGTGTTAGTGTCAATCTCACTGGTAGCAAGAGTTTAAAAACTATTTGATGAAGTATTTACAAGCTCATACTTGTTACATAGGTGTCTTATAATCAGACAATGAAGCAAGGTCATTTAGTATTGAAGTATCAAATTCACTGGTAAAATATTTGTCCTGGACCATTTACTGGAGAGTCATTAAAAGCTCATATTTGGCTTTGGTTATAAGAACTTATTATCTTTGCTGTTGATAAGAAAAAAAGAAAGATGAAGAAAAATAAAATAAAAACTTGACCACATCTGTGGTCACAGAGTCTGAAAAATGCCCTTGTACATGTACATCATTAGCACTTCTGGTAGTTTTTGTGTGTGTGATACTCAGCTGACCATATTAAGGTCCATGGGTTTCTTGTATGTGTTTCGAATGTTTGGAGTATATTCATTACCACAGACATCTGGCATAAGCTGTCTTTCAGAGTATCGTTAGTGGATGATTGTTGAAAAAAATATCAGATTAATTTTAAATTGTTTAAATTATTAAATGCTTTAATTTATTTACATTTCATTTGTATAGATAAAAATATTTTGGTAAGGCCAAATGAATTAATCAGTAGTTTCCCCCCCCCCCCCCCCCCCCCCCCCCCCCCCCCCCCCCCCCGCTTACCCCAATCTCCCAAAGGGTGTTGGTAATAGGTAAAACTTCAGTATTATGATCCAAAAGGTATCTAGGAACACAGCATCTCCATGCGATGAAAAAAGCCGTTAAAGAATTTAAATGGAAACCATATTGCTACTTTGATGTCCAGTGCGCATGACCTTTGACCTTTTGACCCCAAAATCGATAGAGAACATCTTCATCCCATGGGTAGTCCATATGTATGATGTGGTGACTGTAGATGGAAAGGATGACGCTTTAGAGCCCGGAAACCATATTGCTACTTCGATGTCCAGTGTGCTTGACCTTTGACCTTTTGACCCCAAAATCTATAGGGGACATCTTCATCCCATGGGTAGTCCATATATATGATATGGTGACGGTAGGTGGAAAGGATAATGCTTTAGAGCCCGGAAACCATTGCGTCTACAGACAGACGGACGTACAGACAGACAGACGGACAACCCGATTCCAGTATACCCCCCCCCTCCCCCCCCCCCCACAACTTGTTGCGGGGGGTATAATAATCCCATTGCTTATTCTATACAAGGTGTACATGAGAAAGGAAAGGTAACTCATGCTGCAGTCAATATAAAAAGGAAAGCTAACTCATGTTACAGCCAAGTAAAAACAGAAGAAAAAACAAACAAACCTGTCTGCCTCTTCAAAATTTGAAATTTGTTTACCTGAGAAACTATTTATCAATTTATAGGCCTAAGATATTAATCACTTTCACAAAAGAATTTCTGTTTCAGGCGACTGTTAAAACAAGACAGGGAACTATATGTGTGTTTTCATGAATCTATTCCTCAATCTACTGTGGAGCTAGCCTTCAGGGTTGGATTTGGTACATGATGGCATATCGCAAAGTTCTACATGTGCCATAAAGTTGCAGATCTGATAAGCAGGATACACCACTCAACAAAACCTTTTTTTCCATGAAGTGTCTGTACCGTTTGGAGATTTACTCTTGCCACAAGGAAGTAGTGACAGAGTTAGAATTGAGATAAGAACACAGTGTTCAAGTTATCAACAGCAATCATAACTACACAAATAATTCAGAGTATCTAGTTCTCATATACAGGTCTAGGAAATCTGCCAGCAGCTAGTTATGATACTATAGGCACACTTTCTTATTTTCTCTGTGATATACATGTTGTCTGTGGTAACCATGAATGATATTTGTTTTATTTAATATATTTCTTTTATAAGGTCATACAAATTTGTGGTGCTACATCTCACAAAAATCATTTCAGTTTTTATTGTCATTTTGAATCCAATATGTATTTTGTGTCCATTACAAAATTCATTTTATTTGTTGATATACATGTACTTTAAATTTTGTTTTTCAATTGTTATTCAATACACGTACTAGTACCTTTCCAGAGATTGTATGGGCAAATGTCGGAAGAGAGAATGTGACAATACTATTTTGATGACTTCCATGAACTGCAGATTATAAAGGTCTTTCAAGATCAGTCTGTAACCTGCAGGTTCATTAAGCTGTTTTATTTGAAGGGTAGCTACAATGTATCCTATCAGAATACTGTATTTCTTTCTGTCAGTTTGACTTTGGTGTAAAGACCCAATTTTAAGAAAGAAATGATGGCTAATGAAGTCAAAGTAATTACAGGTCAAATCATTAAAGTAGGTATTTAAATAATTTCAAATTTTGAATTGATTTAAAGAAAGGAATCAATCGATATATATATTTTTTAATGGATGATTGAATTTGTAATATATTTTATTTTGGCCATATTGCACAATGTGCAAACGGCTTATAAAATGGTGAATGGTGGGAGGGTGTCCCTGTTATAGGGTACCTACTTTGTGTAATCAACTCTCACACCTCTAGCTTGACGTTCCTCAATCTTTGTACAGTGGTTATGGATACATTGAAGATGTGCATGTGCCTTTTTGAAAGTGATGAGACATTTTGCAAAAAATTTACATGTAGGTGAACTGAGTCATTTTTTAAACATTTCTTGAATAGACAGTACCTATTTTGTGTAATCAACTCCTTTTAAATACCTCTAACTTGACATTCCTCAAACTTTGTACAGTGGTTATGGACACATTGAAGATGTGCATGTGCCTTTTTGAAAGTGATCAAACATTTTTCGAAAAATTTACACTAACTCCTCTTACAGCATTTATTTAACATCCTTCAGACCTTGTACAGCTGTTATGGAAGCATTAAAAATGTTCATGTGTCTTTTTGAAGTGATCGGACATTCTTTGAAAAATTGAAATGTACATGATGAAGTTGAACTTTGTCATTTTTAAGCATGGTACCTACTTTGTCTAACCATCTCCTCTCACAGCTTTTACTTAACATTTTTCAGACCTTGTACATTATAGATGTTTATAAAAACATTGAAGATATACATGTGACATTTTAAAAGTGCTTCTGGTTTTTTTTGGGAAAAATTCTACATTTAATGTGTCACTTTTCCAGTTTGTTTTGTACTGCTGTCTCTGATCAATAACATATTCTAAAGCAATCCAGCCATTTCTGTTCTTGAATCAATTTTCCTTGTATATTTTGGTGTATAACAATCAGCAGCTAGCACCAGGTAGACCCTGGTAAATAACACCTGTTTTCAATAGATCAGCCTACTTTTTCAGGAACTGTATGGTCATGAATTTCTGTTATCATGCCTTCTTTGTAAAATCTATAAAACTTATTATTATTGAATAGTGGTAATAAGATTTTTAAAATTCTGCAGTTATTTCTGCAGAAAGAAACATAGAATTATATATTGAGGTCTGTATGAATAATGTTAATATTGATAATGTATAGTGGTGTTTACTAGTTCTGTGGGTTCTACAATCAATTATACCAAAGTTACTTACATTCACTGTTCTTTGTGTTACCGGTTTTTTCTCATCATTTCATTGATTTTGTAGTGTTTGATACACAATTCATCTTGATTATTGGCAATAAGTCAATTAAAGCATGTCTTTAATGTCCACTTTAATTCAAACTGGGATCAAACTAATGATTCCATCAATAGAATATGCATTAATCAGTTAGATCATGTCCATAATATAAATTATTGCTTAATTTAAAACTTGTATATACATATACGTGTGTTACTAATGCCATGTTTGTGATAACCAGTTCTTCCAGGAATATTAGTATGATCTGTGACATTTTATATCTTACTTTCATTGCTATGTTTCCGGCCAGCCTACCAGTAGTACTGCTACATACAAACGTATACACCAATCGGTGTTACAACTCCTTATTATGTTGTTTGATGTTATATATTTATTTCATTGTTTTGATTTAAATATAAACTATAATTTGATAAATTCATTACATTCGTAATTGTTTATAGAAAGCTCTTAACTGTGATAGTAAAGGTGCTTTCCTTGATCCCTGCCCTGATAAACACACACACACACACACACTATATATATATATATATACAGTAAAACTCTGATATAGCGAATTTCTGGGGACCGTCTATAAAAATTCGCTATAAGCATAATTCGCTATACATTTATAGCGAATTCATAATTCAAATACAACGAATTCGTTATAAAACTGATTTGTTCTACATGTATACCAGTTATATAAGAAAGCAGCAATCGATATACTTGCGTTTGTATCGTCTTTAAAAGAAATGAAGCCTGTATATTTTCGAGAAGAAATATTTTCATACAAGAAATATACACATTGATTTATATATGATAATTTATCTTGATGGATTATTAAGTCATGCAAGAACATGTCGAGAGAGAAATGTCAACAAAATTTTGTGCAATACATACATGCACAGTTTATTGCAATTGTCATTTACTTGTTGCTTTACACAAATAAAGGAGTGTACGATAAAATAAATGCAATCAAACACCAAATTTAATTAAGGAGAATATTAAACAATACCGACAATATATTTCCTAAACGTTTGTGTAAGTATTGTTTTGCGTTAACAACCTTGTTTGAAAAAATACAAACAGAAATTTTGTAATAAGTGTGGATCCTTTATGTCAATGGAAAACGATTGTTAAAAATCACAAAGAGTTTAAAATGAAAAAAATAAATTCGTTATAAAAGGTTATTTTTATGTTCATTTTTAATTCAGGGGGAATAGGAATTTACTTCGTTATATCCGTAAATTCGCTATATCCGTGTTCGTTATTGACGCAAATTTTTATATAGAATATATAAAGAATTTGCCGGGGGAATCGTTTTCACTTCGCTATAGCCGTAATTTCGCTATATTCGTGTTCGCTATATTCGAGTTTTACTGTATATATATATATATATGTGTGTGTCCAAATATTGTTGGGTATGCTTGTTACATGACTGACAATTCCGGTATACATGGATTACCACTTCAAAAGTGCCCACATTGGTGTCCAAACAGCACACAGGAATACCAGTCGTGGTAGTAAAAGTTGGGGAAGGGTTTCTTTTTTATTGCATGAATTTGGCTAGTTGCAACCGTCACAAACATGGCAAAACTTTGAGATGATGCATCATTGATTAGATTCGTTTGATCCGTATCTATATATTCTTGGCAATTGCTGCGTTCTCTTTTCTTGAGGTTAAAGGCAAAGGTAGTACTCCAAACTGAAAAATCCTAAAGTGAAACGTAAACCGCAGTGTTGTTTTACATTAGAGAATTTTCTCTTGGGTAGACACTAGTTTTAGGTGAAGTTCCACAAACATAATTATGACAAGCCACAGAAGCCAAGCCCTTGTGATTAAAAGAGACTACGTCCATGCTCAATCCCCGCCTTTCTTTCTAAAATTCAACCCATCAGACTACTCGATCCTTCAAGTTAAGGACGAAGATGCAAAGGCGTGAAATTGCGAGGGCGACAGATCAAAATTACGAAGTTGTAAGGGCGAAAGCAACAGAGCAAAACTGATATAACGCCTTCAAGTTCTGGCCTTTGCTCATTTCTCTCGCGCTCTTCGCAAATGTTGCTGTACACATGCGTAAATCCAGAAAAATAAAAGTCCGATAAGGATTAAGCAAGTTTTATTTTTTTTACTACAACAGTATACATTTCAGTGTACTACATGTATATATACATGTACAAATAGCAAACTGTAACAATCCCGAATTATTTCCCTTTGCTTCTCTGTCCTAAACACAAAGGAGTTCTTTTTCTTTTGTTTTGTTATAGACACCCCACAAAAAATTGCAGAATTCTAGATTAGTAGTATGTCAACAGTTTAACTTTTGTTATTGACTGGGTTCGAGGACAATGACAGGTTTGTTTGACCGGAGATTAAAGCGAAATATCCGTTCTTGGGTCAAACAAAACTGCTGTTGTCATCGAACCCAATCAGTAACCGTACACACTATATTACTGTGTTAACTGGTATCAAAATATTACGTGAATGGAAAGCAGCCCAAGTACTAGTGTACCTTTGATGAACTTGGTCACGTGTACAGAGCATTTCACACAAACAAATCTTCTCATTAAGCATTGTCAGCATCCTTGGCCCATTTTACGCGTTACAAGCAAACTTCATGGTCGTTGTTAATTAAGTATAATACGGTAGTATTATATCGACTGATCAACTGTTTGACAAAAATAGTAGCATGTAATGTTTTAAACATTCGAAAATGATGTCGGTGAAATTTCAGTCTCTCATATCCCCGTGAAGTTGGTGAACGTAATGATCACGACTGAGGTGAAGCCATTCTGTTACAATTCCCTATGATTCTAAGTAAGTAATTTTCAGTAAAAGTGTTCAGATGCAGTCCATAATATGTCACATTAAAGAACTTGAGAATTGTTTATGGCCTATTTTTTGCCACATGAAGGATATCTCAGATCCGCTAAAATTAAAAAGAAAGTGTTTTACGATGAGCACGGTTCACTACTACCGGGTTTATTCTGATACTTGGACTGCAAGGCACATACACAATGCGGATGTTTAGTTTAAATTGCGCTATGAAGCTTTCTGGAGACGAGTCTGTACACTATAAACGCAAATAGCCGTAATTTATATGTCTAGCGCGTATCTGTAAACAGAGGGCATAAATCTTTAGAAGAGAAAAACCCAACAGTACGAGGAAGGATGGACATATCACTTTCATACATATTCAAATCAAAGTACTGAAAGACGGGGTCAAATAAAATGACATCGGATATTATTACATTATCTACCCCTGTCTGTATAGGACAGTGATGAGATATATCTACTCCTGTCTGTATAGGACAGTGATGAGATAAATCTACTCCTGTCTGTATAGGACAGTGTCTGTATAGGACAGTGATGAGATATATCTACTCCTGTCTGTATAGGACAGTGATGAGATATATCCACCCCTGTCTGTATAGGACAGTAATGAGATAAATCTACTCCTGTCTGTATAGGGCAGTAATGAGATAAATCTACTCCTGTCTGTATAGGGCAGTGGTGAGATATATCTACCCCTGTCTGTATAGGGCAGTAATGAGATAAATCTACTCCTGTCTGTATGGGACAGTAATGAGATATATCTACCCTTGTCTGTATAGGACAGTGATGAGATAAATCTACTCCTGTCTGAATAGGACCGTGATGAGATAAATCTGCTCCTGTCTGTATAAGATTGTAAATATTTGTTATTGCTACGGTAACTTGATCCAAAGAGTCGGATCACGTCGGGTTGACAGACAAGGATCATCAGATCACACGAGACGCGAAGCGTCAAATTTCGACCTACATACGAGGATATATGACGAGTTTGTCATAGCCTGACCACCTCAGAGATTGTTGACATGTGTACACGAGTTTGTCATAGCCTAACCACTTCAAAGAATACTGGCACGAGTACACGAGTTTGTCATAGCCTGACCACCTCGGAATGCTGGCACGTGTACACGAGTTTGTCATAGCCTGACTACCGCAGAGAATGCTGACATATGTACACTAGTTTGTCATAGCCTGACCACCTCAGAGAATGCTGACATGTCTACACGAGTTTATCATTGCCTGACCACCTCAGAGAATGCTGACACGTGTACACGAGTTTGTCATTGCCTGACCACCTCAGAGAATGCTGACATGTGTACACGGGTTTACCCTTTTGTTGTCTATCATTCCTGTTGTATTTCACAGATTTCTGTGATGAAATATAATACTTTAGGAATCAGAATTTATTGTTCTACAAATGTATTTAAAATTTACAAAAAGTCTAACTACAGGTACATGACAAAATTTATATAAAAATGGTAATAATCAAATACGATTGGTCCAGGGTAAAGTAATGCGGCTTGTGATGCAGGACTCCTTCTGTAATTATATTGCACTAACTAGTTTTAAAAATGTTCCGGAAGCAGTTGCCCTGTACCCTTTAAATGCTGATAGAATTCGGAACCACTTCTGGATCGAGCCATTCATATTTCGGGTTTCTGTGTTCATTTCTTCTTTTTATTTCCATGCTTATTTCTTTTAATTCAGCTCTGAACCTGTAATCAAATTTTAAAAAATATGATCAACTACGAGACACACAAAGACTCACTACGAGACACACAAAGACACACTACGAGACACAAAGACTCACTACGAGACACACAAAGACACATAAAGACTCACTACGAGACACACAAAGACACACTACGAGACACAAAGACTCACTACGAGACACACAAAGACACATAAAGACTCACTACGAGACACACAAAGACTCACTACGAGACACACAAAGACACACTACGAGACAAAGACTCCGTTTACATCAATTTTGAATATACTGAAAACAAAGATTTTTAAAAGCAGTTTGCTGCATCACACTCATGCTTACTGTTGGACAATTTTCTTGGCATCTGGATCAAATATGTATTGCACTTCAAAGTCGCCCAGACTCTTTGTACCGCGGTCACTAAGGATCTTCGTCACCGTCATAATGTCCAAGGTCGTCCTTTTGTCTGGAAGAGTCGCCAAAATGTGCGCCTCTGTTAACACACCCTGCCAAGAAAATATAATTATTCTTAACAATTTTACTTTAATGTTGCGCATTACGTCTATTAGTTATGATGTTGATTACGCATACCTTGTTTTTGGGAGGCATGCCCTTCATGGAAGCAGGGTAATTTGGGGGGAAAGCATACTCGTCGTACTGAGGAAAGTTGGTAGACGCATGCGCAACACTACATGTGTAGATGATGGAAGTGAACACCATTATCAACTGATCTGGGTTGTCAAATTTGCCATCAAACGGGACACCCTGAAACGAGATCCAACAACTTGTGCTATTTAGACTATCACCAGCAATTTTGAATTGTATTATCAATGAAAGTATTGATTTATATTATTCAATCTCTTACAAGTATACCACATCCTCCCTCTTCGCGAGAACAGGTCAGCTCACGGCCAAAGTTTTGTATTTCCCAGTCTTTTTCAATTTTTTCTGGACAATCTGCAACAACATACAACGGTATTGTAGTGATCCAAATAATTGCGAGTACGTTGTATGAATTAATGTTTTATTAAGATGTAATGGGGAATCCTCGATTGTACCATCTAAACGATAATTGATACATGCATATATATAAATGCGGTATCATAGGCAAATTCGAATGTTGATTTTCGTGAACACAAGCTATATGACTACGTGAACATTTAATTTGCAAATGTACATACATGTATTTGAAAACATGGAACTAATTTCCACGTGTACACGATAAGCATGTTTGAAACTTTCATCAAAACATATATACATGACTAATTACAACTACCAACGCCAACATGGATTTATCATCGGCAAAAAAAAAAAGCTCTCCAATTCATTTTTATTTACGTAATTCACTGGAACGTGTCTAAAGGATATTTAAACCTAGTCTCAAATAATATGACAAGAAAAAACCTTTAGTTTCGATTTTTCATACATAAAAAGTTTAGTTTCGCCTTGCTTTTTATATTTTCAAACATATTTTCTCGACCAAGATCGGGTGTATTCCCCACGAAATGATACTTTCTCAAAATATTACCGTAGTATAGGTATACATATTTGGTGACGTAATTTTTTATGGCATCGTACAGCAATAACGCATCATCTCTGAAGAAATAGCCGGGCAAAACCTTCCCATTGATACAGTAAACCTGTGATAAGGAAAATGTTCATTAACTGTTAATTTAAGCCGCTTATTATTTTTAATCTTTTAAATTCCACTATCAGAAATGGTATGCCTTTATATCTATAGAATTATCATCAAAGGTACCTACTCCTCTTTTTTTCAGATCTTCCGGAAGTGTACCATGGACATCCATTCGCCATTGGTTTAAGCTAGAAACAGGAGAAGAACGATTCTTCGCACTTAGTTAAAATGTATAACAATGATATTGTCTATGCGAATAATCTGATACAGATTGTGCTTTATAAAATGATAAGAAAATACAAGTAAATGCCGTCAGTACCCTCTGCCTATCAAGTTGAACATTCCTTTGATGCCAATGTTCATTGTTTTGTCAACCCATCCGTTTGGAGCCACCAGCAGTTCTAAGCCACGCCTATAAACAGAAGCACGTGATATTGGTTGGTTTTACTAAGTTTTTGAATTCAATACTCGCACTGATTCATTATACTTCAAGAAATGTATCGTTTATCACGCATCACCAATGATCTAAAATTGTTGTAATAATCACACTATATTATACATTACATCATACATAGTACTCAGTTCATGTCATGAATATGACAATTCCAGTGGTGGACCCAGGGGGTTGGGTGGTTGTGACACAAGTTCTTTGTACCTTTTCCGCCAAAGGAAGGGAGAATGACTAAAATGACCCACAGGCCCTATCGGTGACCTAAATAGTAATCAATTAAAGTATCACCGTGACTAGCCCCAAGGGCTACGAAATCTATAATAATTTTCCTGTTCTGCATTCTAATATCCAGCAGCAGTATCATACGAGACGTGTTCTTAAAACACAAATGTCCCTAGCTGCAATAATGTAGCCCTCTCTGATTTTTTTTTTTTTTTTTTTTTTTAGGGAGAGAAAACGTCAGAATAAAAAAAAAAATTGGATAGGGCTACATTATTGCAGCTAAAATGTCCCCTAAAGTGTCAATACTGAAAGATAAATTACATTATACAATATATGTTACATGTATAACACTATTATATATGACTATTATGGACAGAATCAAAACCCTGGGGTTACGAAATTCCGACACAATATTGGTACATATGCTTTAGGTTCTAACCTCTCGGCGGTTGGAGAGAAGGTTTTTTGAAAATTTATCAATTTTGGGCAGTTTTGCCTCGCCTTTAGAGCCCCAGGGGTGCAGGAGTCCTGAAAATTTTAATTTATGCCCCCCTTGTCCCGAAGATGCTTCATTCGATCAAGACCTTAAAATATTCAATTGTTAACGCACAATGAACGACGGACGAAGACCAATAGCAATAGGTGATCTAACATGAATATCAATAAAACTGGTGGATGCTCCCCAAAATGAATCTAACCACTAAAGTAATTCATATGACGAAAGACTCCCACAATGATCAATAACTTTTCAAATATTGTTGACATGAAGGGTTTTTTCATATATAAGGTATTGCATATGTTCTGAGTGACCTTGACAAATGACCTTGAGTGACCTTTGACTGAATGTCATTTGCCTATTACTTATTTGTGTGATATATGATCAATACCTATTCAAAATCCGTTGAATTAAGGAATTTTATATACTTTGAGTGACCTTGAGCTTTCCAAAATGACCTTGAGAGACCTTGATCCAAAAGTCCTTGTCTCAACGAACAAAATTTGATTTCTGATGTAAGGTTTAAGAGATATGAGCTCGAACATATGGACGGAAGGGCGGACAGACAGACACGACGGCGACTACATGATCCCCGGAATTTTTTCGAGGAGCATATAAATATTTAATCAAAGGGTAATTACAATCCTCGTAAACTCCCCTCTAGATCCACCACTGCAATTCAGTAAACGAACATCGGATCCTAACAAAGTACGAGCGGACAATATTCTTGCACTTAAAATAGATCAAGAATAAACATCGAATGGGCAATACTTTCGATGAGAAACGGAAAAAATGGATGAAATATACTAGCATTGAATGATTAGTCTTAGAAGTTTTCTTTGATCTTAGATGTATGGATTTCTGAGGCTGCTTTGCACGCCACCGTATCATGCGATGGCGATTCATGCAATAATGAAACCTACGTAGCATCGTCAATGTACCACCATACCATATTTTTATGTTTTGTAATTATATCATAATAGGCACCCAGATCCTTGTTTTTGGTGTCACAGCCATAATTCAATAAACGTGGTGTCTATTTTCCCCTATCATTCAATTACTTCATCAAGCAAATAATTCCATTCTCTATCTTCCTCTCTCTTTCATTCCGCCGACAGGACACCATTTAAAAAAATAAGACATAATTCAAACATTGTGGAAAAATTGTTATAGGATCGAGTTAATGCAGTTACAACCAAATGCAGCATGGACCCCGGCAAAATGATTTCAAATTTCTCTTCAAATTCCAAACCAGGTGACTGTGGAGGCGGATACAAATTTCAAAGGGGGTATACGACCCAAGATTGTAACCCCCCCCCCGCAATATATGACAATTTTTCTTTAAAATGTTCAACCAAAGGGGGTTGCAATCCCCGTAACCCCTCTAGATTCACCACTGTAACTGCGACACCTCTGCAGTGGATGCACAATCCCCGTAACCCCTCTAGATTCACCACTGTAACTGCGACACCTCTGCAGTGGATGCACAATCCCCGTAACCCCTCTAGATTCACCACTGTAACTGCGACACCTCTGCAGTGGATGCACGTTGAGAGAGGGGGCGATTAAATTAGGCGTCGTTTATAAAGAAACATATTCATACAAAACTGAGTTAACTGTTCCTAATGAAAAGTCATAATCTTCAATAGATCTTTATCACTTTCTCACATTTAATAAATATTCTATCTATCTATACAAACATTGGAGAAGGCTAAAAATTCTAAGTTAAACTAAAAGCATCTACTACATTCTCAGCCATTCGTAATGAATATTCTTTCTAATTATACAAACATTGAAAAAGGCTAAAAATTCTAAGTCAAACTAAAAGCATCTGCTACATTCTCAGCCGTTCAAACCATTGCATCCTTCATTGCCGGAATTATTTTTAATACTTCAAGGTAAACTGAATATAGTTAATCAACTTAAAAAAATTATACATTACTTACGTGTTAATGGCAATGAGATACAAGAAATGGGGAGCTAGGAGTTTGAAAAGGGGGTGGGATTGCGAGAGATTTCGGTGAAATGCCACGCAGACTCCTTCCATAATCAGATGTGTGTATCCTGTAAAATAGGAAAGCTGGGTATAGTTTTAAAGAGTCAGAATTCTCGACGAAGACTGAATTTAAATAATGCCAGTATTAAATGATAATTTACCGAGATGGGTGAGGGATTGGTGATAACTAGCATCCGCAAGGTTATACCACATTTTCGCCATCATCCACGTGTAGGGAGGGTCTGTCGGAAGAAAAACCTAAACACAGAAACACAGCCAGTGAAGTACAAACACAAACCATTTGGTGCGAAACTCTCTCTCTCTCTCTCTCTCTCTCTCTCTCTCGCTCGCTCTCTCTCTCTCCAAATGTATTATGTTTCATATCAAATGTTGTTACTACCGGATAATAACACATAGAAGTGAAGATAATCAAGTAATATGAATATATTTACATTAAAGGTGCTAAGAACACGTGTTTGCATTCATCTGTTAGTTACTACTAAAATGCCTGGCACTTTAATACTCGGGTGATATTTGAATATTCATTGCACAGATTCTAGGTGACCAGGGTGAGTTTAGGAATTCGCATTACAATAGCAATTTTAAGGCTCTTAACAGTGTTGTAAACATTTACCGGTATATACCCCCACCAGCCCATGTTTTCTTTGTGTAAAACGTTCATATCTTTTAATTTGTAGAATCGATGATAACTATGAACATTTTGAAAATGAACAATATACAATTTATATTATAATGAGCACTTCACATCCTAAACTTAGTGTTTGTGTTTATATAAGAAATAATTTCATTTCAAAATACACGATGGTATGAAATGCGACATCTTCGTTGGCCAAGGGTTTACGACCCGCTCCCTTGGCTAGCGAAGTTGGAAATGCGACGTTTCACCCCGACAAACTTTTCATGAAGTGCATTCAGGAACACTGTGGGGTATGCCGTGGAAAGTGTCGCAATTGATACCCACCTGTATTTTCAAGACTGAAATTCATTATTTATTCATTATTTTAATACTTTCATTTTGTCGGAATTCTCTGTGGTACGCGCATTGTTCACACGTAATTCATTCTATATGATGCAAGCGAAAAATCTTTAAAATGTTGGTGAATGATCGTGGTTTCTTGTGGTTCAAGGTATATATTTACTTCTTGTGAGATATGGAAAGATCTGATACAAGGATTTAAAAAAACAATCTATGGATTACCAACAACTCTAAAGCTTCACTCTAACTGTTTTCCACCAAACATTATCTTGGGTGAGCTTCTGCTGGACAATAGAGTCACCTAGTTGTACCTTAAAAATGTTGTATGCATTTCATTTACACATAGAGCAACATACTGCTCACTAGCACTTACAGGATTATCATTGGCCTTCTGTTGGAACAACTGAATAGCAATGGGAATGAGTCGTCCGTCACCATTCACGAAAAATAAGGCAATCGGCACTGGACACTACGAAAAGAAGCAAAGCATTTCACACAATTTTAGCTTCTACAAACTGAAAGCATTTATTTTCAATCCTCCAGAATACAAAATGACTGTGTGCTTACCACGAATTCTTCACTTTTACATGGGAGATCCTGTAGGATTTCCAGATCTACGATAAAGAGACGTTTGGCCTCGATCACCTGGTGGAGAGGCCAACCCTCTAGGAAGGGCTGCAACATCGTATCCGTCACACCCATCCTGTGCGAACATCATACTCTTAATACAGATTTAAAAGCAACACAAGGGAATGAGAGAATAAAAAAGAGGACAAGAAAGAGACGGTGCTTTAAAAAGCACTATAGACCAAACACTCTCTTTGTCAAGTAGTATCAGATCTATCAAATAGATACAAGATCAGTCCTAATAATTATATAAAGCAAGAGAATGACCAACGACACAAACAATACTAATTGTAGGCCTACCCCTTTCTCATAATTCAGCCCATGTCCCGAGGAACAAATAGCTTAACCAAAATATTTGACAATTAATATTGACCTTCTAGGTAATGGTATATCACGTTGAACATTTCTGAATTGATATTGACCAATCTAATTAAAATTAGATGTTGGATCCGCTCGCATACTCGCTACACAAACATCTAAAAACATCCCATAGAGGGTCACGTCAGAGGTCAAATTCGGTATCACTCTAGACTTATCGGCTTCAACAAACATTCAATGATTTTGCCAGCGGTGATTTCATTGGTCAATCGAATTTGACCTCTGACGTGACCCTCTACGGGATGTTGTTAGATGTTTGTGTAGCGAGTATGCAAGCGGATCTAACATCTAATTTCAATTAGATTGGATATTGACCTTCTAGGTATTGACCTAGGTAATGGTACATCACGTTGAACATTTCTGAATTGATATTGACCTAAGTAATGGTACATCACGCTGTTTCTGCTACTAACGTAACTAGTCTCTGCGTTCTATGCTTTCTTTTGCTAATTTTTATTTCGAATTGGTGAGCACATACTTTTTCGGGATTTCTGTACAAAGTTTTATCAGGGAGTGGTTCATGCTGTTTATCCTTTGCCAACCAAAGAATATGTCATTACTCCATCGCTTGCAGCCCTGCAAGGAAAATATATGGTGGTGATTTTTGACTGGGTGTTATAGTACAAATAATAGGAGAAGGCACCACGTCTGATTCAGAGACGTCTGATCACAGTGAGCGACAGTGTCTTACCAGTGGTTCTCCGAAGGCATTGGTGAAGACCTTAGTCAGGTGCTGAATACCCTCCCACTCTCCACCTTGGGTCAGAAGTTGCAGCTTGGAGTCTGCTATCATTTTCAACTTTCTCTTTGCGATATTCCACTACGGAAATAGAATATTTCGGTATTAATTTTCTTCATTGCCAACATTTAGTTAAAGTGAACAGTTTGATGTATAAATCTCTGTGGTAAGAAAATGTCTGATGTGTGGCACTACGATAACCTACTCTTCACAGCGAGCCTGGCTGTGAAATGTATCACTGTGACCATGTGTTATGGTAATTTGTCTACATCCGTTTTATTTGTACAACAGGTATCAAAAAATTAATCATTAAATATTTATATTAATAACATTTCCTCAATGGAATGCTTTGATATTTTGATATATATGACAAAAGAGCAACAGCTGGCTCGGCCTACTCGATACCTATTCTATAAAATGAAGAGCTCTGTGCAAGGTTAAAGCCCCATCACTAGGGGAGGGGCAAGAATAATACTCTCGTTTTCATAGATATGTAGATGTGTAAAGCCGACTATACAGAATTTTTCCACATGCTCCTCTTGGTCGTTCATCCCCCATAATAAAAACAAAGACATTTATTCCTATTCATGTTTTGTTATATAATTATAGTTTCTGACAGTACAGTGCCTTTATCGAGAAATAAGTACATGACAACAGAATAGGATTGTTGCTGTAAAAAAAACTTCGTATATATTATGGAATAAAACACACCAAGCTTGCATTGTGGATGTTGTCCATAATCTTCTGATAATTGAAATTAATATCTTTTATTTCAGACTTAAATTTATACAAAATTTCTTAATAAGAAAATACGAAAACTAACTGCAAATTACAACAGTGAAGAAATGCTATTGTTTTGTACAATCTCAGGGATTTTTTTCATAGTTTGACACCTCATGACTCTCAGCCTTAAATAGATGTCTGTTGTGAAGAGACGGAAATGTTATCAATGCCAATCCAAAATCTGTTCCAGAAGCTTATTTCCTTTGAGGATGTGCAAGGAATTAAAACGCTTATATTATCCCCCCTCTGGAGAACTCATTTGCTGTAAATGGAGTGTTCCTGGACATACATCACACCGAAAATCTCCAGAGATTTTGCGATATAAAAGACGAAATACCAACCTAGAAAAAGATTAGGCAAATACCGGTTTTTCTCTTCAATTAATTTTGTGTGCGTGATATCCCGGCATATCTACCTGTCAATAACTCTTTTAATAACATAACAGTATGAATTAGTAATGATTTGTAATCCTGTTTCACCCACGTCACACTTACTTTGTAGTCAAAGGAAAATTGCTCGTCATCTGGAATAGCTTTTACCTGAAATGGAATTCAAAATATGTTAAAAAAATTTCTCATCAATTACACTAAAATGTGATGAACATTTTTGAAGCGTTTATCATTTAAATATTTTACGTTGCAATGCGTATACAAGACATCAATAGCCAGTCTGTTAGTAAAATAGTAAGCCCCACGGTGCTCTCGCGAAAAAGCGTAGAACCTATACAGGGGCAACACAAACTACTTATATTCTACATCTAAGGACACCATACATCTATGACTTAATTTTTCTCCGCCTGCCATTTTTGGTAGCCAGAATGAGAATCTATCTAGAATAATATCACCGACTCATATGTATGTACTCTGCAAATTTGTTGCAAGGGGGGTATGTTGATCACAGCCTGTGACAAGCACCTGTTTTCTTTACAGTAAACGTGTGCCACAAGATTGAATTATGGATTCCAGAAATAGGATTCTATAAAAATAGAACCCATAAAATTTCATTTTTGAAAATACATAATGGTATGACCACGCCGGGATACGCCATGAAGCGCGTTAAACTAGCCCACAGGCACCTGAAGTATGGATATTACTACCCCCTCCCCCCCCCCCCCCCTTTTATGACTTTTTTTGGTGGCAATATTTTCTCTGAAATGTGTGAATTCCCTGTCTATCTCATCCCTCTTTCAAATTATGTAATCGTTTCAAGCTTTTTGTAAGCTTTAGAGATTGGCCTTCTACCGGTATAATAAATTTATTATACCGGTAGAAGGCCAATCTCTTTATTATAGTAGTAACTTTTATGAGGACTGCCCATAACTACAATTTGTAAAGATATCAAAAGCAAAAACATTGAAAATTTACATATAATAGTTAAATTACAACTGGGAGATTTTCAAATATTTTTACGCCCCGGTCGACCGGAAAGTAGCCCGGATCGCCCGATGAATTTAGAGCGTGCATATGGAAAATAATATGGCAGAAAACGGAGACAATTTCTTGCTCGTGATCTATCCAATCTATCAATCCAATACTATCAATCTATCTATCCAACTCAATGAAAGAGTTCAATTTTCAATTAGCATAAAGTAGTGAGGTAAGAGATAAAAGTTCTAGCATTTTAGTTTCCCTATGCACCTTGATACGATGAACACTACTTCTCTATGGTTACAGCTCAGTCTGCAATTTTTGGGAACAAAATATTAGAATAGAAAACTGATTATGATTAATAAACTGACATGGGTTACAATTTATGAAATCAGTTTTGCAGGTGTTTTTTGAAAAATACATAATTTTTGTTTTTAAATTTTGATAGAAATTCGGCTGATTTTTCACTCGTTTCCACAAGACAAACCAGACGAAAGTGAACCGGGTCGTCGTCCGGATGTTCTAAACAAATGCGCCCCATTCAAATCTGGTAATGAATTTCATAAATCTCATGAATATGTCATAAGCACGAGTGTAAGATTCTATTTATCACACAACTAGGCCTATCTACTATCTATTTCACAACACGAACGTCACTGCGATTGTGACGTCGTCGCTGCGTCACGGTTTGAAGAAACTTGAAAATTTTAAAATTATTTTCACTTCATAAAAGAAACAAAATCCTCTTGGAACAAACTTGGTGACAAAACAAGGTCTTTTACCGCCAATGTTAACAATATCAAAGGATGACATGTGGTTTTGTTTATGTGGCGCATGAATGATTGACCTACCTAATTTGCATAAATTATGAACCAACCCGCGTTAAATCTATATCCGCGCTCGCTCGCTATATTACATTTTCCATCTATAATTGGTATATGCACCATATCTATAATTTTAAATTTATAATTATATTTACAAGTATTGATATATGATATTACATTATTATTCTCATAGCCTATAATATCTTTACACCATTGTATACATGTAAGCTACATACATGTATTTAGTGCGGCTTAGCTGCAGAACTGTAGCTCTCTGAAAAAATATTTTGACATAATCTGTTATGTCAAAATATTTTTTCAGAGAGCTACAGTTCTGCAGCTAAGTGCGGCTATGCTGATATGCATTTGGTGGTGTGGTATAAATCTCTCTCTTTCTCCCCATTACACGGAAGGAAGTACAAGTTTAATCCGGGGGAAATTGTCCAAAATACGTTATAAATCATTATGTACGATGTCTGCACCTGCTTCCTGCCGTGGTTAATCTCATCCTCCATAAATCGCGATACATGTAACACCTGAGTGAACTACAAGTATTTGTATTCTGGCCGTAAATATATTTATTTCTTTATTCCACATAAACAGATATAAATGGGTCGTTGTACATATTCAATGCATATTGCAGTCTCCATGTATAAAATTATCTTGAGGGGAAGTTAAAACATCCAAAGTAGCCTACATTCAAAGTTGTCCTTGTGCAGAGAATGAAAAACAGATAACAAGGTGACCTTGGAATTTCGCTTCTATTCGAATAGATAATGGGTTTTTTTCAACAAAAAGTGTTGTCAATCGTGCAATGTTTAAAATTCTAAAGGTTGCATCCACGTTTGACATTCTGAGAGGAAGTAAATTCCCAAGGTTTTCCGATATTCATTACTTTCCACAGGCTTCGGATGAAGTAGGCGTGGACCCACATTTGTGTTGTTGAAAATAACTTATCACTACCAACCCATGCACATGCTGTACCCCAAAGGCAATGTTATAATAGATAAGGGGAACTTTGTATGTTACGCAGTTGATTTGAACAGCTGTTAAATGTAATCCTTTACAGTATATCTCTGATATATTATTGAAGAAAACCTTTCATTTAATACTAAATCAACAAAAATGATATTTCTTTTTGCGAAACAAGCTATATATCCTTCAAACTAGCCCAAAATATAGGTAGGGTGTGGGCTAAAATAGACTGTGTCTGAATAAATATTGTTATAAAAAAAAAGGTAACATGTGGATTGAGAGCAGTAAAAGGTTTCATCTGCCCCCACACTATAATCCTAGGACTATTTTTAACCTTCGTTCATCTCAGACATGTTATCTCATACCTGGGAAGGGCACCCTTCTACTTTTACACATTGTTGATACAGGTTGGATTTTTCCTTTAATTCCATTTTACGCTGATCTGCATGTTGATCATGTTGAGGCAGTGATGTATCGAGGTGGGCGATTTTGTAGTGATAGTTTGGTTTTATCCACCTGTACACCGGAAACACAAAAATATCGTTTGTTTTCCGATTCTCCACCAAAATTTTGTTAACATACCAATCGCTCGCGATACCCGAGTCATCTCTCCAAAATTCAATTTCAGATATTATATTTCCAAAGTTCTGCAGTTCTGGCACGTGAAATGTATCCAAAGAACCTGCTTCAAAATCATCACGGAAAAAATTATCCAGTGTTATGTCTTTGGTTACGTTGCCTTCACTATCATGTAGACATATTTTGACATTGGCGTTTGTTCCCGCACCTTTTAGATCCCCGGTGCGAACATACACCATATAATCAGCTTTATTAGCACCACAGCAGTTCCCCATGGCGTAGTCTCACTTACCCGAGTAGTCCTCTGTTTAAAGCGCTACTCATTATTTATCCTTACGTAAAGAATATATCCTTAAACTGCAAACTAACAAAGAAAGCGGGTGAAAAAGTTGTGTCGATTCTCTTTATATATTCATGACAAGTCTTCGAGTTATTGATCCTCCGGTATCGCGACCAACAGATAATGCACCCAAGATTTATAAGAGTGCAGGTCAGATCATAACCCACCTGGTTGAAAATAGTCAAGTGTTGTAATACAAACTACTACAATAATCGGGGAAATATCCGGCATGTAGAAATTTAAATGTTGTTCTAAAGCGATTAAAATTGGGCCGCCATAAAAAATATTTTGCCGATCTAGTAGAGAATAAATATGAATGAAGTTACGTGGAACAATACAGAGGTAACATTAACGAAACCCTTCAAAATGAAATGGTGCGGAATAACTCTAAAATCACGTCTAAATTGTACTGTTTCTGTCTGATCATGTCTGTACTTTCATTTATTAAACTAATACATATGCATCCTCTTATTTTCGCGGTAGAAAAAGTAAATGCCATTTGATTGCCAAGGCCGTGATACCAAATTATTTAATTTCCTTTAGAAAAATTTGAAGACTTACAGATAGACTTGTAATTGGAGTTTTAATGAGAGAAGCGAAACATAAATGTGTTTAACGGTATGTCAAATTATAGGTAATAAGTGCGGAAGATGGGGGGAATGCGCACAGATATAAGGACTTCGTATACGCCTTGTAATGCATCTATTTATTAAGTACTAAATATTTTAATGGTGTTTTACACGTCTGATTAAAAACGTATCAAGGATATATTTAGTTCTTTTCTATGAAAGCAGTATTTGTACAACTGGCAAGTGTTTATAATATTATGTATCTTACCGAAAATAACAAAGCATATATTCTATCTTTTATAATACGAAGTGGCAATACGATTTGACATTGGTAGAGATTAGTATGCATGTTGTGTTGTTCATGCAGATATTCACGTAACCAGTTGCATAAGCACTGTATATCAAAAGATGTAATAAATCTACACTATAATGTAACCAGGAACTTCGGGAATGTTTGATACATAGTATCCAAAACAAGACGACGTCATACAATGAAATGAGGAAAACTCCCGTTCTACGGAATTAATACTCTTGATATAAAGCAAATGCCTGAAATCCCAGTAAGAAATGGTTTACCTGGGTAGGTAAGCCTGGACCTTTCACCGAAAATTCGTAAACTTTTCTCTTTTCCTCGATTTCCTCACCTCGCTGGTCGGGAAACCTGGAATTCTGTGGAAGGCATGTGTCTAAGTGCTGAATTCGATAGCGAGCATGCGCCTTAATCCATCGCAAAATCGGGAAATGAAAGGTTTTTTCTTTTTTTTCAACCGTGATCCGCTCCACAAACCACCCCGCCGCCACCCCAAATTCGTCCTTCCACACCTCCACCCAATCAATATCACCAACATCCTTGTCATTAATGTGAAATTTGTCACATGCACCCTGTTCAAAATCGTCTCGGAAAATGTTATCCAAAATGACCGGTTTCGTGGCTTGTCCGGTGCTTCCGTGGAGGACAATGTGAACTGTGGAATCCGTGCCGGAGAGGAAGCGGTCGCCAGTTTTGACTATAATAACGTAATCCATCACTTATATAGACTCCTCATTTATAAAATCCTCATTACGATCTTATCTAACAGACGTGTATTCTGTCGGGGTCTTGGCGCAGGAGTGTGGTAAATTCTTATGCCAATTGAAAAAATTCTGTACGAGCTAATCTGCTGCAAAATGGTTAGACAGGTGCCGCCACACTCAAAGTTTGGTTGATGAACTTAATTTTAAACAAACCTAGCATCAGCTTGTGTACAACTCTAGACAACGAACAAGAGCTGTAACGTATCAGTACCAATTACCGGGTTTTCTTATACAAGGGTTCAATCTGCCTTCATGTTTCTTAAATTCTACGTGTAAATCCTAAAGCAGTCTGTCATTAACAAAATGTTAGTACGTATTTTTACACATTGATTTTAGTACGTATTTTTACACATTGATTTTGTCGTCAAAGTACTCCTTCGCCCTTTAAATTTGCCTCTCCGTTGATTAGCCCCATTTTGGGGTGGGTTGGGCATTCCTGGCACCCATGGAATTTATATACAAAAGATTTGAATATGCATCTAGTGAAAGAACAGCGAATATAAAGTTTGAAAATGAATTTAAACTTTATATGAATTAGATTATAGGCCCGTGATCAACCGTGCTCATCTGGGACGCATGTGCAGTATGGTATCTCGCATATCCACATTTACATAAATCACAGAGGGTTTATTTACAAACATGCAAGAATTAACATGACTGGGGTAACATGTATGGAGCCTTAAATTAACATAAACTTAAATATTTGAAGATTTCATCAATTCGTGTGATGCGCGCAACTATTCAATTAAAGACCTCTTCAAATAATTTATGACATCTTTAATTCTGAATTATTGCGCGCATTGAATTAGTGATAGCATTAATTAAATATTCTGCTGAATTGATGCGTGCTATAATAAAAGTGTTGCTCTCTTCCAATGAATTGATGATATCAGCAATTGAATTGATGCGCGCTACAATTCAATTAGGCCTAAAGAGAGTATGAAGTCAATTAATGCACACATCATTTCAACTATTGCGCACAATAATTGAATTAGTGCTCTCTTCAATTGAATTAATCATATAGGGTTATTGAACTTATATTGGTGAATATTGGCACGAGTTGGCTGTAAAAATGCACGAGCTTGCGAGTGCATGCTGACAGCCAACGAGTGCCAATATTCACCAATATAAGTTCAATAACTCTTTTATTATATAGCTAAAGTATTTAGTTGTTAAATTATAATCCTTTTCACTCAAACTACTCCAAAATAGACGAGACTTAATCAATATTGGCATCTAAGGTGAAGGTATCATTTATTATATAGCTAATAAATAGTCTATTATAAAATCTGCGTAAAATCTAGAGAATGTTAGCGTTCAATATCCTGAGAATTTATTGAACGCTAACTTTGCATTGCGTAAATTGCATGCGCCCGAAACATTCCGAGTATGAGCGTTCAATATTGACGTTACCGTAACGACGTAAACAAGCCAAAATGGCAGACGACGGTCCTCCGAATCTGACAGAGCCGGTATTTGATATTTACTTAAGCAAAATGTTTTAATGTACATAAATTATGATGTCCCCATTTACAAAATCAGTTTGCTTCATGCATTAATGATGGGTTAAATATTGAACAGTTAAGAAATGCATGCTGTTATTGCACACTGCCAATATTGATGAATTCTCGTCTATTTTAGAGTAGTTAGAGTGAAAACGGATATAATTTTACATTAACTAAATACTTAATTAACTAAGTACTCGTTGGCTGTCAAAATGCACTCGTAAGCTCGTGCATTTTCACAGCCAACTCGTGCCAATATTCACCAATATAAGTTCAATAACCCTATCCTATATTATTCAATTAATGCGCACAATAATTCTTTTTGAGAGAGCAACTGTCTAATCAGAGATATCTTTAATTCAATACATCTACAATTGAATTAATGATCTCTTAATTCAATTAATACTTAATTCAATTAAAATTGTTTTCTTTAAAAGAATTGATGTGTGTATCAAGTCCTTATGCAAAACCGTTGTAAATAATTATAGATTCAAGAGATCACCAAATCATTTAATACCGAGGTCTAAATAAAATTTTGCGAGCAATAATATCTCACCAAATTGATGCGCTCATCAAATGAATTGATATAATAACTGAATTGATGCGTGCATCATATCAATGAATTCTCTCATCAATCGAATTAATGTGAGCATCAAATCAATTACTACTTTTATGAGTTTATGTTAATTTGGCGCTCCATCCATAGGGATACTTTGACATACTATAGAAACACCTCTAGTTAACTCAGTACACTTTCTTGAATTCTGATCAATCTTTAAGATAATAACGCATCCTCAAGGCCATCTGGGAAAACCCGGTGACAAGTTTAATAATTGAACATTAATAGTTCTAGAGAATTGAAAATTGTCCTGTCAATTCAACAGCCAAAGTCACTATTGAAATTTCCATTACCTTGAAAAGTAACAAATATTCTTTGGGAACACACGAGGAATATCGTGTCGAGTTTAGCATCATGGCATGAATCAAATTTTAGCAAGATGTCAGTCAATCAGAGGCCAGCAAAATTAAGTTAAATATATTGGGGAAAATTTGATATCGCATATGGAATGCAGTAGGTCTTGACGAACCAATATTGTCTATGACAAGTAGATGCCACAATGAAAATAGTTAGACACCCTCGGGGCCACAAAAATAGTCTGTTGACTAAATCAGCTGGAATAAGGCAACTCTAACTGAGGCAACTAGAAACCAAATAAAAAACATACCAGTCATGCAGATAACAATCTAATTCAAATTAGATGTTGGATCCGCTCACATACTCACCCCAACAATGTACGTATGTAAATCAAAGGATCTTAATCTAATTCGATTAGGCAGACGCCTACATATATCCAAATGTGAAAAATTGGCTCAGTGTCCATATATATATATATATATATATATATATATATATATATATATGGGCTAACACACTAAACAAGAAAGGGAGGGGGATCGAAAGCGATGAATCTGCCTTTGGGTAAAAATACATATTAAAATATTTTTTAGTCTAAAGGCAAATGTATGTACATATGTGGATATTGTTGGATTTGACAAACAAGTTCTCGTAATAAATTGGCGCAAATGCTCCTAAATATATATATATCTATTTCTAGACTTTCTAAATATAATATTCAATAACGAACTGTAATGTGTAATATGGTACTACCTGATTCTTCTTCTATGATTGAAAGTACTCGCACTTCAGCAGTTAGAAATAAAATAAGATTTTGCACATGCTCTTGTTTCAACTTTCTCAGACAACGGATTCTTCAGACAATGGTTGATGCTAACCGGTGTGCGGCTTAAAAATGTTTCGGTCAACTCCAGAGACCGCATCAAGAAGGGGGGGGGGGGTATTTCAATGTGGCAACTTTCACAGGGGCCTGATATACTCGCCCATATTACCATTTTATCAATATTGTAAATAAAGGGTTAGGTTATATAATCTGTTTCGTTTCGCATTCTACAGGTACCCAAAAAGTGTACCCTTTTTATACGCCCGTCGAAGACGAGACGTATTATGGTATACCGTCGTCTGTCTGGACCTTGTAAGCAAAATGCAAAATGAACCATAGGCTCCAGGATCTTACATCCTAGTACATTTGAACACCTTGATGAGAGGGAGATGCTTATTTTTTTCAGTGTCAGAGGCCAAAGGTCAAGGTATCCGTTAATAGGAAAACCTTGTAGGCAGAATACAGATCAATCTATTGGAGCTAGGATCTTATAACTTAGTACATTTAATCACCATGGTGAGAGGAAGATGTTTTTCAAGGTCAAAAGTCAAATCAGTTAATAGGAAAACCTTTTAGGCAGGATACAGACCGAACCGATGGGGGCTAGGACGTCAATCTTGGTAAACATACACCTTATGCAAAGCGGAGTATGCCTATTATTTCTCAAAGTAAAAGGTCATGGTCGTAGTATCACTTAGTAGAAAAACCTTGTTTTCGTTTTCCAGATTATTTTCGTTATGAATACAGGTATTGCCCTGAAATTTTGTCAGAACCTCTTTCTCAAAGAATACGCAATCAGTTCATATTCAACCTGATTGGTGTACCTTGACCTACTTTTGGGCTAAAAGTAGGTCAAATAGTTTTCTAAATTTTTTCTCGTCATGGACACATATATTGCACTGAAGGTCGACCGGGCGTTTGTACCGTTTGCGGTACTCTTGTTCCACATCACAATGGAGTCTCCAGTTGATTGTGAAATGGAAAAAGGCACTATTATTCTCCATCAATGTATTATAATATACAATGCACACATGTGGGAAAATTTGTGTCATTGACGCGGAAGTTAATATATCATTCTATTTTTATAGATAGGAAGATGGACAAGAAGTCAAGTACAAGTTACCACAGACCCTAAAAGATTGTCATAATCAAACAATACCGGGCACGGGAAATGGGCATGTTACATATTACAACTCCGCTTTACTTTAACCCTTTGTTAAATAAAAACTTTTCAACCAGAACTTCGAGTGTGAAATTGCATTTCACTATTTTATCCACTTTCTGTAGGTGGTAATATTTGCTATCGGGTATTGAATTTACAAATAAAGAGCTAAAGAAGGCGTTTTAGCAATCTATTTTCACTCCCTTTATTAAATCACTGTTATGTATAGTTTTTTAATCCCACAACACCCAACAAACATCACGCAGGAAATGACTGCTTCGGTGCTCCTTACCAAAAGGAAATCCTACACATACATTGCAATGAAAACATTCCCAAAATTTTCACCACTTTTAAATTTCCACAAACTAACATTAAATAAGGACATGTTTTAAAATCCTAAGCTCAGATTTACCTGCGTCGCATAACTTTGTTGACATATGCCTTTCGCAACCACGTGTACACCTTATCAGTTTAATATCTCCTTTTATGGTACAATTAACATAAATGTTTATGTAACGGTTTCATTCATAAATTCACTTTGACAAACGACAACCAAATAGCAAAAAAATGACAAATATTTTGCTAAAGGCAATTCACAACATACCTGACACGGCAACCCCGGGACTCTTTGAGTATATTGGTACTTTTGCCGAATTTCATCGAGATCCATTTCTCGCTGCTTTTTGTGCGGGTCATTTTGGGGAAGAAAAGTATCCAGATGCTGAATGAAATAATGGAATTCTGGACGGATCCAACGATACAATGGAAAGACGAATTCCTGCTTTGTGCGAGAATTGGTCACTTCAATGTAATCACAGAACCAATCACTGTAGAGCCCAGCATCATCCCGCCAGAGTTCGATTAGATGAACCTCACTCAAATCAACGGAGTCTTTCACCGTAAATTTATCAGTCTGACCACGTTCAAAATCGTCACGTAAAAAGTTGTCCAACTTGGTCGCTTTGGTTTGCTGGCCCTTAGAATCGTGAAGAATGATTTGAATGTTAGCGTCAGTACCCGCTCGTTTTTTATCGCCTGTTTTGACAACCACTTTATATTGTGCGGATTTTCCAGCCATCGTTGTTGTACATTGCCTACTTATCAAATACGAATAACCTCCACGTGGTGACTGTAAACACTGGCGACCTACAAAATCTGATTGGGACCAGAGGTAGTTAGTCAGTTGACGTTTAACGTGATGATCATTACGGAAGTGGAGGCGCGGAAGAAAGAACGCGATCCGAAACATCCTTAACAACTAAGTGTCATCGATTTCTTCTAACGATCAGTAAGATTGTTCTGGAGGATGTCCTATGAATTTAACATGAACAGAAGGTTAAATGATTTTTCAGACAATATTCCAAAGTTTGGTTTAAAGGTTTTTCCTTCCGAGGAAAAGATCCGTTAACTTCACGGTATATATAAACTAATAAGTCAGGTTTAAAATTGAAGGGGATTATACACGGGTTCTTAATACAAATTCTTTTAACTGATCAAATATAAGAATATATCTCTGTTATGAAATTTTAGGCTCGTGATCTACAAAATAAAAAGCCCACCTTGTTTCGCCTTGCACAAACCCCTTCTCAAGTTTTGCAGACGACAATTTCTAAACACAATGTACGCGACACTAACCTATTTTTTTCTTTTCCATGAAGTGAATTGATAAAAATAACTTTCCATATCCTCTCGTAGTACATGCTCATCAAATGACATAATTTGTAAATGCAGATCTTTTATTTCAGTGTTTCCTATTTTCAACTTTGTTCGAGGCGTTTCACTTTCAAAATATTACCTTTATTGACCCAACAGAAATTCAGAAAGGTGATCTAACTAATATGGAATTTAAATAGACTGATCACCGGCAAGTTTAGGAAATCGCGTGACTTCTGCTGTCTTTTTTATGTTCACTGTCCCCACTATCAGATTACGGTTTCCATGCGTGGATACAAAGGGCATAATTCAAATCATATATACATGTATGCTTGATTTAACAACAAATTCTGGGTCTACATAAAATGGTACAATGTATCATTATTAAAATAATTTACTCTACAGTAAATTAAAAGAAAAGAGTACTAACATTGAAAATAATAAGATCATGAACTACAAGTACATTTCCACATTTTATAGTCTATAGTGTCTCCACAGTGTGGATGTAAATTGTTTCTCTTTCGCATGATGTGCACCTTCAAATTGTCTTTCTTTTAATATATATTTGATATCCATGACATAGTTTCGTGAGTAAAAATGCATGTCTTCTATATATTTGATATCCATGGTATGGTTTTCTGTCTTCTATATATTTGATATGCATCCATAACATGATTTTGTGATTAAGAATGTCTCTCTTTTAGGTGATTTAAAACAATTCTTCTTTACTTTAGAGAAGGTATCTTTTCCCAATAAATCGTGTTTTTATGGGTAGCACTGTCATGCGTGGAATTCTTTCATCTTCTGTATTCTTCTATCTCATCAATCAATTTCTATTTCTAATTCATGAAGCATGGTTTTTCATTATGTATATAAGGTTCATACAACACAGTAAATGCAAGAGGGAACACCAATGTTAAACATATCGCCAGAATTTCCAAACGGCAGAGCGAAATTTTTTCATGAGACCGACCAATCGTAAATTTGAGTTCAAAATGGATTATATTTTCAAAAACAACAATAAAAAACATTGTTAAATGCTTTCATATTTACTAAATTCTTCGAAATTCAGGTTTACTATCCTATATTTTTAGTCTATAAGCAATATACTTTACATAATGTATATATATAGGTCAAACTGCAAACTTTCCTCTTCGCATTATATTTCCCTCACTGTCATCACAAATACGGTCACATGTTTAAATAAAATTATTTTATTCAAAAATGATAGCCATCAGTACAATGTACATACATCTACGTGGTATTGACATTGATGGATGGTTTTTGTAATGCATTCTCAGCTTGATCAATACTTAAACAGTTTCATAGAAATGTCTTTTGTTATTATAGCAAAACCCCAAGGAAGATAATCAAGGAGCACCCGGTTTATCACGTGACTGAGTCCAAGCCTGGGCAATGGTCCTCCTCATATCATCATCACCTTCATCGTACATCTTCTTGAGCATGTCCATCATGCTATCATTGGGATCTTTATCATCATCAACTTTTGGCCTGTGTGATGAGAAACAATAATACTTGATATGAATCTGATACTACCAGCACTGCTTTTTTTCTGTTCGGATCACTTTGACATTGTGATACAGTTGGAACTTTTAACAGCACAATATCATTCTGCCAATAGAACTAGTTTATATCATATCAACAAGAGGACCACTTTAACATGTTTCAAATCAATTCATTAATATTTTTGTTGCTTACTGCCAGTTAGTGGTTTATCATTTTACAGTACATATCCCATCAGCACAACAGTGCATGTACCAATGATATGTCAATTTCAAGATTAACCAGAAATTCTGTTAAAACCCCCCACTTCTAACAGTATAATTCAAGAGACTTCATATTTTTCAGAGAAAACTGGGGTTATACAAGTGATAAGGACTTCTTAGTTACATTAACTTTATTTCCTACTCAAACTGCCCATATGTTAAATGAAGCAAAGTTTAACATAAAGAGTAGAAATCTTAAGTTATGGCATTGCTTTTGGGCAATTACAAGTGTACCTACAAATTGACAGATCACATTAAAGTTGGAGTTTTTGTTCAACAGGTAGAAGAAGCTAGTTAGTATGTGTTTAAATTCATTAAGCTGAATATCACTTCACTTTTGTCATGCTGTAAAATCAATCATTCCTGTTTAGTTTTGTTTTTTATTGTGTATCCTCATCATCATCAAAACCGTACTACATGTACTAAATTAAGAAACGTTTTAGAAACATAAGCCCCAAGTGTGGCAGTGTTGAAAAGGATCACCTTTAAATTTAGAATGTCTGCAATCATAGTGAAAAATAAGGGTTATAATAAGCAGTATTTATCTTATATTCAGTGAATTTAGGGGTCATCTGCTCTTAAGTGGCTACCGGTACACCAAATTTGATGTTTGTCAAGGAAAGGGTTCTCAAGATACAGTTGAACTTTGGTATCTCGAACACCAACATCTCAAATACCATGGATACATCGTCAAAATGATTTGGAAGTCCCAACCACTTATACTTTTAAGTATTTTATCCTTGATATCTTAAATCCTTGGATATCTTGAAGTTTTTTCTCGGTCCCATTGAGTTGGAGATGAAGTTTAACTGTATTGAGAAGAAATATATTCCTTTGTCCAGAGTAGCTTGACCCTGACCTTGTGACCTCAAAATCAATATGAGACATTTATCATTTAGGGGAACCAGTGTACCATGTTTTATGTCTGTCAAACAAAGTTTTCTCAAGATATTGAGCAGACAATATCTTCTACATTCAGGCTAGATCTTCTACATTCAGCTTAGATTGACCTTTGACCTAATGACCTTAAAATTAATAGGGGTAATCTGCTTTAATACAAGTGTCAGCTTTACTGGTTTGGTGATTTTTGATAAGAAAATTTTGTAAAAACTACACTGCATTTTCATCATTTTTTTTATTTTCTTTCCTTAGAATGGGGGTTTGACCCTTTTAATATTTGAAAACAACCTTCAATCTCCTTTATCCAAGAATGACTAGAGGCAAGTTTGGTTGAAACATGATCCATACAGCTGCATGTTGAGGCCTGCACCCCTCACCATGGGGGTCACAAGTTTCACAATTCAACAGGCTTCCCTGTGTTTATTTTTACTATGTACTTGGTTTAATTGCTTGATGTCGAGGACTGTAGATGAAGAAATTTAAAGAAACAAGATGTTTTTGTGAAACACTATGTCCCTGGTGGCAAGAAAGATACTATAAAACATTTTTAAGAAAGTAGGATATTTCTAATGTCAAGGTCAAAAGGAAATGTTTTGTGATAAGAAATCTATATACAAAATATGAAAACCCTTCTTTAAATAGTTCAGGAGAAATTACCAATCTAAACTTTAAAAGTAAGTCAAATGTCAAGGTCACAAGGTAAAAAGTCAAGGTATAAAATGAAAGAGCTTGCCACAAGGAACACATTAGTCCGAAATATCTGACATTTTCCTGGCTTTTTTATGATTTTGAGATTTACCGTGCCAGGAAAACGTCGGAACCGGTGCCATTATGTAAACTGGCATTCTCGAGCCGATTTTAAATACTTGCAAGCCGAATTTAATGTTAAACTCATAATTAATCAATAAAACGATGCTTCTTGTACTTACTAATATCGATTTTATGGGTTCTTTAATCACATAAACAGCCTCATGAAAACATTTTAACAAACTGTCGAGCTGTTCTGAGTCACGTGACTTGTTCGCTCAAATGACAGCGAAAATTCGGTTGACTACAATTGTGTGCTTCCGTTATCAAATTTTGGAGTGATATTTTCTTAAATCGATATTAGTAAGTACAAGAAGCATTGTTTTATTGATTAGTTATGAGTTTAACATTAAATTCGGCTCGCAAGTATTTAAAATCGACCCGAGAATGCCGCCTCCAGGTGGAGGCGGCGAATTTCCAGTTTACATAATGGCGCCGGTTCTGATGTTTTCCTGGCACGGTAAATATCAAAATCATAAAAAAGCCAGGAAAACATCAGATATTTCAGACTAGGAACACATGTGAAATATGAAAACCCAACTTAAGTTATGTGCAAGCTTAACATATTAATATTTGGGTCAAACTCCAAGGTCAAGATCACATGGTCAAAGATCATTATATAAAATGAAAGATCTTAACACAAGGAATCTACAAATGAAATATGACAGTCCCATCACTCACCATTCAAAAGTTATGAACAAGGTTAGAATTTTAGATAAAGTTTTCAAGTTTGGGTTAAAATGCAAGGTCAAAGAACATGATATCAGATGAAAGGTCTTATCATAAGGAATCTACACATCCTACCTTAAGTACTCCAATGTCAAGGTTCCAAGATAAAACAAGAGGCCCAGAGGGCCACATCACTCACCTGAGTCACCTTGGCTCAAATTTATAGATTTTCCCTATATATTTGTATGCAAAACTTTGATCTCCCCCTTGTGACCTCATCCTACCCCTGGGGCCATGATTTAACAAACTGAAATCTGTCAGAAAACTTCCATGTAACTATCAGCTTTTCTGGCTCAGTGGTTCTTGAGAAGAAGATTTTTAAAGATTTTCCTTATATATTTGTATGTAAAACTTTAATTCCCTCTTGTGGCCCCATCCAACCCCTGGGGGCCATGATTGAACAAACTTGAATCTGCATTATGTCAGGAAGCTTTCATGTAACTCAGCTTTTTTGGCTCAGTGGTTCTTGAGAAGAAGAATTTTAAAGATTTTTCCTATATAATTGCATGTAAAACTTTGATCCCCTCTTGTGGCCCCATCCAACCCCTGGGGGCCATGATTTGAACAAACTTGAATCTGCACTATGTCAGGAAGCTTTCATGTAAATTTCAGTTTTTCTGGCTCAGTGGTTCTTAAGAAGATTTTTCCTATATATTAGTATCCAACCCCTGGGGGCCATTTGAACAAACTTGAATCTGCATTATGTCAGGAAGCTTTCATGCAAATTTCAGCTTTTCTGGCTCAGTGGTTCTTGAGAAGAAGATTTTTAAAGATTTATCCTAAATATTAATATGTAAAACTTTGATCCCCTATTGTAGCCCCATCCAACCCCCGGGGGCCATGATCTGAACAAACTTGAATCTGCACTATGTCAGGAAGCTTTAATGTAAATTTCAGCTTTTCTGGCCCAGTGGCTCTCTTGAGAAGAAGATTTTTAAATGACCCCATCCTATTTTTGAATTTTTGTGATTATCTCCCCTTTGAAAGGGACATGGCCCTTTATTTGAACAAACTTGAAAGTCCTTCACTCAAAGATGCTTTGTGGCAAGTGTGGTTGAAATTGGCCCAGCGGTTCTTGAGAAGAAGTCGAAAATGTGAAAAGTTTATGACAACGACAGACAACGGACAAATGTTGATCAGAAAAGCTCACTTGACCCTTTGGCTCAGGTGAGCTAAAAAACTTTGGTACCAAAGAAAGTCTTGTCACTAGGAATGCACATATGGAATATGAGAACCGTATCACATTCAAAAGTTATGAACAAAGCTATAGTTTTGGACAGATAGACAAACATACTGAGCAAAAACAATATGCTCCTCAATCTTCGAAAAGGGGGCATATAAATGCATCTTCCTTGTATGAGCCATAAAAATCATTTTAGTGCCAGAACCCCTGACCCACGGGCCATGAATTTCTCAATTTTGGTTGAGCCCTTTCAGTTTCACTATATAAGCCATTGAGTCATATCCTAACACTAGAATATATTTGGCGAAATCACCCCAAAAAGTCTCTTCAACACCAAAATATTATTCATAATTGAACTCTTAACTAGGTTTAAGTTTTCAAAATTCATCAGACAATTCCTTCAAGATCTATAATCTGGAAACTGGTGTCATGTACCACTCAACCCTTAAATCCATTAGTAGTACATACGTATAACAAAATTCATTACCATTACATATAACTTAACACCTCATATTCACTGAATAAACTTATATACTTCTGTTGTGTTGGAGTAACGTGGAATTGAACTTGTTTCAATTAAATCTCTGGGGTTGTACTCACTTTTTCTCCTTTTCCTCCATGGCTTTCTTGGCAGCCTTCTCCCCAGAGGTGACATATGGCCAGGTCTTCCCCACTGTACTTTTCTTCAGCATCAGAAGGACTGTGTCTGTTTTTACCTTCAAAGTAAACCAATGCAATATATTGCAAATGCTGTGTAATTTGAAAATAAACTTACATGTATGGGTGTAAAATGGTTTTTCAGTTTTGGGAGATTTGAATAATCAATTTTTTGGTACTAAATGGAACAAGAGTTTCTAAGATCACAGACTTCCCTCAGGCTCCACAAATGAATAATCAACATTTAATGAATGCATTCTCACTATGTGATCCTTATAACCCCATCTTGGGAGTCTAAATACCCGACTCCATCGTTCAAATATTTTACAGTTCTGGTAGAAGCCTACATGCTCAACATATCTATGCACCTAGCTAGTTCCTAGATGGCTAGGCGTAAAGAAGATTTGTAAACATCATATATAATGCATTTTCACTATTTGATTCAAACAGCCTGAAATCTTGATTCATGGGCCATGAATATCACAATTTCACTTTAAATATAATAATGCACCAAGTATGTAATGTTTCTTAGATTGTCAAGAATAGGGTCCGAGAAGACGATTTTTAAATCCATCACGCATTTTCACTACATGATCCATATTGCCCCACCCTAAAGTCCTAAACCCCTGAATTAAGGACCACAAGTTTCACACAAAAAAAATTAAAACTCCTGCTGGACTTGAATTCACAATTAACAACAGATCAGCAGTCGACACACGTTAACCGAGCCGAGCCGACAGTATCCAAGGCGACAGTAGCCGAGCTATCCACAGGCAGCTTTGAAAGGAATACACAAGTACTGCTGATATTTCTCATTCTCTGCCATCAGCTCACACATTGTTCGAGAGAGTAAGGAACGACAACTCTGCATGGGAGATTGGATATTTATATTTACATTCTGTTTCAAAAGGAAGTCAGTCACTATGACGATGTGTTATTCCTTTTTAAGGATTGCACAATTTTCAAAGGTAGTCTCAACCTAGCTGCAATAATATAGCCCTCTCCGATATTTTTTGAACGTCAGAATAAAAATAAATAGGATAGGGCTACATTATTGCAGCTAGTTTCAACTCTATAAGGCTCCATATTGAAAAGGACCATGAAATTCACAATTTTTGCTGCCCTGCTAAAATTTTTTACAGTAATTTGGGTTATTACCAGTTACATAGTTTCTGAGAAGAAATTGAACAAGAGGCCCATGGGCCACATCGCTCACCTGAGTCACCTTGGTCCATATCAGAAGATTTTCCATATCTATTTGCATGTAAAACCGTAGTCCCTATTATGACCCCAAACCTACCCCTGGCGGCCATGGTTTTTGCAAACTTGAATCTACACTATGTCAGAAAGCTTTCATGTAAATATGAACTTCTTTGGCCCAATGGTTCTTGAGAAAAAGATTTTTAAAGATTTTCCCTATATATTTGTATGTAAAACTTTGATCCCCTATTGTGGCCCCATCCGACCCCAGGGGGGCATGATTTCAACAAACCTGAATCTGAACTATATCAGAAAGCTTTCATATAAATCTCAGCTTTTCTGGCTTAGTGGTTCTGGGAAGAAGATTTTTCAAGATTTTTCCTATATATTTGTATGTAAAACTTTGATCCCCTATTGTGGCCCCATCCGACCCCCGGGGGCCATGATCTTAGCAATTTATAATCTGCACTATATCAGGAAGCTTTCATATAAATCTCAGCTTTTCTGGCTCAGTGGTTCTTGAGAAGAAGATTTTAAAAGATTTTTCCTATAAATTTGTATGTAAAACTTTGAGGCCCCCCTTGAGGCCCCATTCAATCCCCGGGGTCCATGATTTTAACGAACTTGTCTGCAATATATCCAGAAAAAAAAAAAAATAAAAAAAATAAAAAAAAAATAATTAAAAACCCAACTTTGACCCCCTATTGTGGCCCCATCCGACCCCCGGGGGCCATGATTTTAACAATTTAGAATCTGCATTATATAAGGAAGCTTTCATATAAATCTCAGCTTTTCTGGCTCAGTGGTTCTTGAGAAGAAGATTTTTAAAGATTTTTCCTATATATTTGTATGTAAAACTTTGGTCCCCTATTGTGGCCCCATCCGACCCCCGGGGGCCATGATTTTAACAATTTAGAATCTGCATTATATAAGGAAGCTTTAATATAAATCTCAGCTTTTCTGGCTCAGTGGTTCTTGAGAAGAAGAATTTTAAAGATTTTCCCGATATATTTGTATGTAAAACTTTGACCCCCTATTGTGGCCCCATCCGACCCCCGGGGGCCATGATTTTAACAATTTAGAATCTGCATTATATAAGGAAGCTTTAATATAAATCTCAGCTTTTCTGGCTCAGTGGTTCTTGAGAAGAAGATTTTTCAAGATTTTCCCTATATATTGGTATGTAAAACTTTGGTCCCCTATTGTGGCCCCATCCGACTCCCGGGGGCCATGATTTTAACAATTTAGAATCTGCATTATATAAGGAAGCTTTCATATAAATCTCAGCTTTTCTGGCTCAGTGGTTCTTGAGAAGAAGATTTTTCAAGATTTTTCCTATATATTTGTATGTAAAACTTTGGTCCCCTATTGTGGCCCCATCCGACCCCCGGGGGCAATGATTTTAACAATTTAGAATCTGTACTATATCAGGAAGCTTTCATATAAATCTCAGCTTTTCTGGCTCAGTGGTTCTTGAGAAGAAGATTTTTAAAGATTTTTCCTATATATTTGTATGTAAAACTTTGACCCCCTATTGTGGCCCCATCTGACCCCCGGGGGCCATGATTTTAACAATTTAGAATCTGCATTATATAAGGAAGCTTTCATATAAATTTCATCTTTTCTGGCCCAGTGGTTCTTGAGAAGAAGATTTTTTAATGACCCTACCCTATTTTTACCTTTTCTTGATTATCTCCCCTTGGAAGGTGGCCTGGCCCTTTATTTTAACAATTTAGAATTCCCTTTACCTAAGGATGTTTTGTGCCAACTTTGGTTGAAATTGGCCCAGTGGTTGTTGAGAAGAAGTTGAAAATGTGAAAAGTTTACAGACGGACGGACGGACGCCGGAATACGGGTGATCAGAAAAGCTCACTTGAGCTTTCAGCTCAGGTGAGCTAAAAATGTTAAAAAATCAATGATGCAGGAAGACATACAGCCAAAACTTATGATGCATGATGACAGGCAGGAAATAGGTCACCTGAATTAAACTATTAACACTGTATTCTAAATGTAAAAATGTAGAAGAGGAGTAACCACAATGTTGATACATGTAGCCGGAGGGGGCATATCCATATACCCTTGGTGTTGCCTTTTTAAAATTATATGGTACTGTAATGCTGTATGTATACACACATATATCTATAATGCAGTACCCCATTTCCTAAATTTCAATCCTTGCTAGAGCAAAATACCCATGACTAATTGGGAGAAAATTATTTCAATATGATAATGATTGATCCATGACATTGCTCACCATGGGCATCAATAAGACATATTAAATGTACAACAACATGACCAACACGTATGTAAACCTGTGATTAGAGGATATTTATCAAGTAACCATCTCTTTTCTCCAAAAAAAAACAAAACACCTCCTCATCAAGTCACAATATGTATACATGATATGTGGCATTAAATGTATATAGTTTTCACATTTGGTTACATGCCGATGAGCAATGTAATTCATATAAATAGGTCTTGCATTCTATATAAAAAAGGGCGACAAAATTTTCCAATATTTGCATCCACCCAAATCTCTATCTCGGGGTTGCGAAATTCACAACTTTGGTACATCCATTTCTGTTTTTCCTAAATATGCATGTAGTTTTTATACAAGGTTTATTCGGAAATTACTGAGACATTGTTTATTTTCCTTTCTAATCGACATTGATGGGCAAAAATTGGAAAGATATGTTAACAATAGGCCCATGGGCCACATTGCTCACCTGAGTCACCTTGGTCCATATCTGAAGATTTTCTGTATATATTAATTAGTATGTAAAATTTTGATCCCCTATTGAGACCCATCCTACCCCTGGGGGCCATGATTTGAACAAAATTGAATCTGCACAATGTCAGGACATTTTCATGTAAATTTCTACTTTCCTGGCCCAGTGGTTCTTGAGAAGAATTTTTTATAAGATTTTCCCTTTATATTTGCATGTAAAACTTTAATACCCTATTGTGGCCCCAACCTACACCCCGGAGACCATGATTTGAACAAAACTGAATCTAAATTTCAGCTCCTCTGGTCCAGCTGTTCTTAAAGGACAAAACGCATGTTTCTAAACTTTTTAATTTTTTCAGCAAAATCAATTCTTTTCATGCCTAAAACTACTTTCAATGTGTTTTAAATTAAATATTTTGGGTAGTTTTCGAGTTCGAAAGCGATGTAATTCAAATCTTGCAATATACATATTTACTTTCGCTATTTTACGCGCCATTATGTGTGACGTCATATGCGCCCTCGGGTTCGAAAACATCTATTAGCCATTTCATAAACAGATTAGATTTAGTCGACAAAAAAACTATTATCACATTAACGGCTTGTAAATAATATTGCATTAAGATGTTTTGTGCCGTGCTTGGGTGTACTAGTTGTCGGTAGAAAGGATTTAGACCGAGTATTTTTCAATTTTTCGAAGGAAGGTACGAGAACAAAGACGTGGATAATTTTTTGTTGGAGCAAGAACTTTACCTTAAAAACAAACACCCAGTCACCTTTTCAAAAACCACTTGGACAGAAACCCTGATAAACTGCGAGAAAATGGATATATCGAAGCTATTAAGCACTGGTGGCCTACTGCATACATTCTGTTTTGGTCTTCAAATTCAATACACACTCGGATCAACTGACCTTCACTTTGTAACAACATATACAATGTAACTTGCGAGTGTCTACCAACTGGTAGATCAGATTTACAAAAATTTCATGATACAAAATAATTGAACTTTTAATTATATAAGTAAAAGAGTATCTTATTTCCTAACTTTAAATTGAATTATAAAATTATTTCCTCATTGAACTCGTAAAATCTCTCAAGAGTGTGTCAGTATAACGCCGTGCTCCCACTTCCTAACGACATACTGATCACAATTCAAAAATAATAAGATTGCTTTCTAAAAATAAAATGTGATTTCCACTTTAAATTTGATTATTTTTATTGATTTGTGTTTTTCTTCTTCTTTTTCTTCCTTTCCGAAATGCGCCCGTGACAGTAGCTTGGCCTAGGGCCTAGTTGTCAACAATGTAACGTATTATAATTTGTCTAATCCAAAAATAAATAATGATTGCACTGTTTATTTTAGAAAAACAGCGCCAATTACAGATGTATAAAGGAATAACATTACCAAACAGTTTGTAGACAGCGACCCATATAAACATTATTTACTCGCAATATTGCCGATTTCATACTCACTTTCCTTGCTATATTTGGGCATTTACATCGCTATTTGTATGCACTGGTGGCGAAAACATAAAACTTGGGAAATTTGTCAACATCGATTTAAATGTTGCCAATGGGGAATATATTATGCCCCTAAAAGCTGAGTTTTTAATGATATCTCACAGTACTTTCACAATCCAAAGGGCGCATGTGACGTCACTGTACCACGTGACTACCTACCTAATTAACTAGACTTTTTTGAAATCGGAGCTTAGATTTAAGTCTGTATTGTGTTTAATTATCGCAAAATTTCGGCGAACGAACTATTAGAATTAATTACTATAAGCATAAGGAAGACAAAATGCATGTTATTTTGTATACTTTGAAAACATGACATGTGTCCTTTAAGAAGAATATTTTTGAATGACCCCAACCTATTTTTGCATTTTTGTGATTATCTCCCCTTTGAAGGGGGCATGGCCCTTCATTTGAACAACTTGAAAGCCCTTCACCCAAGGATGTTTTGTGCCAAGTTTGGTTGAAATTGACCCTGTGGTTCTGGAGAAGATAAAAATGTGATTAGTTTACGCGGACGCTGACACCGACAAATTTTGATCAGAAAAGCTCACTGAAGGGTCAGGTGAGCTAAAGTGTCAATAACAATAAATAAAATTGAAATTTCATTAGAAATAGGGTTTATCATTTATTTTTTTTGAAACAGTATACATATGTATTTATGTGTGGAAGGTATGGGTACTCGGAGCAGTCAGGAAATCAGATGTTGAAAATAAATAAAAGCTATATGTGTTTCAAGCCTCGATATTTCCAGAGAAAGTGGAAAAAGAATCAAAATTTTATACATCATTTTTGAAATATCTATCGCACTGTTTGATTCAGAAAATACAGAATACCGATGTAAATTACAAATTAGGCTCATTCTGCGTGAAATGGTTGCATAAACAAGAGGCCCATGGGCCACATTGCTCACCTTGACTCATATCTAAACATTTTTCCTATATTCGCATGTAAAAATTTGACCCCTATTGTGGCCCCAACCTATTCCTGGGGACCATGATTTTTACAAACTTGAATCTGCACTATGTCAGGAAGCTTTCATGTAAACATAAACTTTTCTGGCTCAGTGATTTTTCAGAAGATTTTTAATGATTATCCCTATATATTTGTATGTAAAAATTTGACCCTCTACTTTGGCCCCATCTTACCCCTGGGGACCATGATATCTACAAACTTGAATCTCTGCACTATGTCAGGAAGCTTTTATGAAAATGTAAACTTCTTTGGCCCAATTTTTTTCCTTAAAAGACAAATAAGAAATGCATTTGCCTTCATAAGTAGGGTTTCTTAAAAATAGCTGATTGTTTACTTCTTGCAAGTTTTCCATCTGATGGACTTTGATAACATACTGGTTTTTTTTTTAACATTTTCAATTAAATCTTTAATAATATTGAGAAATTCTTCATCATACAAGAGAGAGTTATTGAATTTTCAGAGACCTTTACCTCTCTTGAACATGTTGAAGTCATAAAATTTTCATGAAAAACTAATCATTAAGTGTTCAGATCAATAACTTACATCTATAGCAGTTGTAAAACTTGACGATATTCTAAAGTTTAAACAAGTCATGTCTACTTTAAGAGGATTCCTTTTCCTCCATGTAAACCTGTTTGAGACTGGGTAAAATTGTCTAAAAATATCTATAAAATTATTGTTTTCCATATCACTTTATGCAATTTTTGTCTAGCATTAGGGTTATTAATGTGTTTAAAATAAAATTAATCAAAACTGGAACTCAACACAAATAATATTATCATAGTAAAGCTCATGCACCTTTTCTTAAATTTTTTATACCGTATATCAGGTTTTTACTGCGTGTATCCAATTCCTGCTTTGTTCATGACGACTTCTGTATTGCGGAAAATAAATCAGTGTAAATTTGATACAAAGTTTTGTTTTTGTAATAAGAGTTATATAGCATACACGTAATTAGTGATTCACGCAGTAATAGTTGTCGAGCATCGAAAATTCGTCGCTAGATTGCTACCGATGGCAACAATCGATAGCTGTAATCTGACATAGATAGTTGGTAAACATTTATCATTAAGCCGATTTTAATCTTTACGGCATCTTAAATTTTCAGAATGACCGATAACTCTAAATTCAGATAGTGTACAATGGCTGACGATGCTGAGATATATCATTACGATGCAAAGCGTTGTTTTGTGGAAATATTTTGATTTAAGAAGAAAAACGAAGGACTGCCTAGCAAACAAAACCACAGGAATCAGCAAGCCTACAATGTAAACAACAACTACTGAGCTTCGCAAAAGTAACGAGTTGATTACAGTGTAGACCTTTACAGATAAAACTACCGACTCTTGTGATCAAGTTTGTTTGTTTTTAGTTCGAATGAATTTATGTAAATGTACATGTACAATTTCTATTCCAAAAACAGGTGTATGAAATTTATGATGACATTTTATAAAAAGTAATTTAGAAATTAAAGTGAGACGTCATAAGATTTCGCAAAGTCAATGATTTAATAAGATTTATGCATAACAGGAACCTAAATTTTGTTGAAGTCTTTTTCAATAGTTATCATAAAAAATCTTGTTAACTATGAAATATTTAAAACCTCCAAGTTATATATGAATAATCAATTATGTTTCAAAATATTGAATAAAAAGCCAATAACTCTGTTTTCATTAAATTATTTGTTAAGTTCATTATGCAATAGATTTCCTTTATTTTTCAAAAACATTTTCTATATTTTTTAAAGAAACAGTTTCATGAAATTGTTATGAATACTATTATATCATTTTAACCAGTTTTTGTGAAATTTTGATAATGCTGTTTATGGAAAATTGCAATTTTCTGACATTGATAACTGGTATGAGTTTGCTAATTGATAAAAAAAAATAAATTAATATAACATTCTTATTTTGTCATTTTTATTTGTTACTAAGATATATTGTTTGAAGAATCAACAATCAAATATAAAATTGAACCTATAATTCTGGAGGGGTGGACTTACCTTAAAACTAAATTTAATTCTCTGTATAATTATAATCTCCATTATATTCAATTATGAATCAAAAAGACACATTTGATTCGATTTGATAATCGATTGTAAATTTCTTCTGATTCTTGAACACTACAGGTAATAGTATGGCGAAAGTTCCGTGTCTCTGTGTGCCTAGTTATGTTTATCTAATAAATGACAAGCTAATTAAATGGGTCACGTTCTTCGCTTCAATCAATGTATAATTATACCTGAGCTGCTCATACATGTAACGGTACACGATTTATGACGGTTTTAAACTCTGAAAATAATTATTGATAAAATATTTTGCATGACAGCTACATTCGCTGGAGCTTTAGATGGATCATTCCCCTTCCCTTTCAGCGGAGTTCACTGCAAATCAACTTATTTACGTTACTATACCGCCAAATTGAATATATTTACTAGAGTGTAAACAAAAGCGCAAAATTGCTGTGGAAAAATGAATTCGAGAGTTTGTACACAGCACATGTGTGTGATCAGCTGAGTGGGTCTTCCGAAATTGTTAAGGTGAAGGTCGATCTATATATCTCTCTCACCCAGATGAAGCCACTTGGAGCGAAATGGCTGACAATTAAAGCTCTTAGACTATGATTACATGCGAAGAAAACCCAAAATGGATTCAGGGAAGCAGGAATATCATCCATATTGGCCGGGATTTGATTAAATTATAACAGTAACTCGGATATCATGTAAATCGTTTCATTGACTGAATTCTTGCATTAAAGATCAAGAGTTATACATACAAAAGCTTGCTTCTTTTCCCCCCAATTCCTTCATAAGTTTAAATAATCGGCAATTATATTCTCAATATGACTTTGAACTAGTGAAAATTTGATTTGTGTAAATTTGATATACTGTTTTAGGGTTCTGATTTACAGAAAAAACCTGATCTATGGTATATGCAGAAGCAGATAATTTTCTTATGTATCACCTTTTTTTTGACAACATATGTGCATCAAAATATTGCAACCCTCTTGGAGTTAAAGGAAAAGGAATTGGAACAAGAGGTACTGTGAGCAATGCTCACTAAGAATACACCCCGCTTACCCCAATCTCCCAAAGGGTGTTGGTAATAGGTAAAACTTCAGTATTATGATCCAAAAGGTATCTAGGAACACAGCATCTCCATGCGATGAAAAAAGCAGTTAAAGAATTTAAATGGAAACCATATTGCTACTTTGATGTCCAGTGCGCGTGACCTTTGACCTTTTGACCACAAAATCGATAGGGAACATCTTCATCCCATGGGTAGTCCATATGTATGATATGGTGACTGTAGGTGGAAAGGATAACGCTTTAGAGCCCGGAAACCATATTGCTACTTCGATGTCCAGTGCGCTTGACCTTTGGACCCCAAAATCGATAGGGAACATCTTCATCCCATGGGTAGTCCATATATATGATATGGTGACGGTAGGTGGAAAGGATAATGCTTTAGAGCCCGGAAACCATTGCGTCTACAGACGGACAAACAGACGGACAACCCGATTCCAGTATACCCCCCCACAACTTGTTGCGGGGGGTATAATAATCGATCAAACCCCATATAAATGTCATTTTCAGATTCTGGAGTGAAGTGTGTGCATTGAAAACAATAAATATTGTGCAAACCTTTAAAACAGTTAAAACATCTATAAGTTTTTTAAAATCTCCTTAACCTTGATAATTTACTGGTATTATTTTAACTGATATGCTTAAATAAAGCAGTACCTGAAACAGTAACTTTCAACTAATATCTGGCGCTTCGGCTTGTATTGATGAATAATTCACGAGAGGAAAAACATAAAAAGTTAGTGAGAAAGATATGCAGAGAACATGTAAATTAAAAATGGCAAGCAAGTCTAAGGTCACCCTGGGAAATGCATGTTACATCATTGTCATAAACAAAAGCAAACATAAAGTAAAGTTCCAGAGAGTCTAGATTTTATTCTTGCGTCTCTTGATCTTAGTTTTAATGTTGTCTAAAATGTCAAACTTCACTCTTCGTTTACCTCACCATAACTACACCCATTTAAGTACCATGCATTAATAACATCAGGATTTTCATTCGACTGGTTGATGAGTAAGGTGTTTAATGTCAGACAGCCAAACTTTTCCTTATGATTTCTATTTCAGGATGGATCTTTTCCGCATCACCTGGGCCTTGGAAAGCTTTTTTTCTTCATTTTAACCAATAGAGGTTGATGTTTTAACTGTCTTTACTGGAATCCTGTAAATCGCTAGCACGTCATTCTCCCGGATATTTACCTTACATCCCTTCTCAAGCACTCTCTGCACAATCTCAACGTTTTCTCTATCCCTCTGAGGAACGCTTTTGAGCTTTAATGTGTTTTTCCTGGAATACTCATTGTTGCTGTTTGGTACATAAGCTTCACATGCATAGATTTCTGTTTCCTTCAATTCTGTATCAAGGTCCTCAACTCTGTGTCAGACTGTTGATTGTTTCATTTTGTTTCTCTATCACTCTCTTAGTGTCTCTATGTTGTCTTTCATAGCTTTGTTGATCATATCCATTTTCTCACTCACAACTTATGACACAACACTTCTCACAATGTTTCTAACAAAAATTTCAAGATTACTTTTTTAAAAAATACCAAATCACTTTTATTAATTCGCCTATGTTCATCCATAATAGACTTTGTCTCCCTCCCAACTTACTGGGCCTTAAAACTGGAGCTCAACTTCACATGACCACTTTACTTGGTGCCGTTTTTGTTCCTTTGAGACTTTTGCATATTAATTTTACATATTGGTGATGGTTCTTGAGAAGACCATTTTCACAGAATTTGCCTAAGTATTTCTACCTACATGTTAAACATTGAACCTCTTCTGTGACTTCTCACTGAACCCACACATTGAATTCCAATATAAAATTTCGAACCTCTACTGTATCCTGGCAACATAATGTGAAGAAATTTGAATCTATACTACATGAAAATGGTTGCATATCAGTTTGATATATTGTAACCTTCTAAGTTCTTGAGCAAAATACTTTCATAATGAATTTCCATAGTGCCAAAAAATTCAAAACCATGCTTGTGGTCACCCTGGGGAATATGGCGTGAATGAATTTGAATTTACAACACAAGAATGCTTGCACATTAATTTAACAATTTGTGCTCAAATTACATGCATACAACAAATATGGATAAAAACAATCTCCTAGTAGAGGGCAATGACTTTCCTTAACAACAGACAAATCACCAGTATCAGAATACCTTGTTTCTGGTTTTGTAGGCATACAAAAGCTGGTGAATCTAGACTTTTTTGCCTGAACCTTCGAGATCTGAACATCCTTGGTGTAATTTGAACTTAGTCTTTGTCCGTTTATTTACCTCTGAATTCTCTGACTTCCTTCAGTAACTGTCTTACCTTGTACCAGCTATCTTCTG
>NC_079165.1:57200393-57220393 GCF_947568905.1 Ostrea edulis | reverse complement strand
CAGTCCTACAGTTTGTGATTTTAATTGTACATATAAATTTTGATCGAATATAAATCTAGCTGCAGTATTGTATCTCCACAATTCTTGGGATGTCAAAAGACCTAACATCCCTATATCTATGACCAGGAGAACTGTAGCAGCTGATATAAATTAGAACTATGCACATTTACTCATCAGTTACATTGTATTACACATGTATGTGCAAGCAAAGGTAAACAGTTCATTAGAAATCAATGTTCGAGAAACACAGGACGTGTGCAAGAACTTGCTTTCCAGTGGATAGCGTGGGGTTTAGGCCAATTCAACTTAATTGATAGATTATCATCCCCGTCCGCCCCTCAAAAATTGGCCCGCCCAGAATTTTTTTATTTTGCGAAACTTGCAATTTCCGGAAAAATTTTCATGTCCAGCTCCGGTTTTTACACTTTCTGTTTACATTTCCGGTATAGCAACGTGAAAAGCCACGTGAAGAAAATAGATCATATGGCGTAAATGATAGGTAGGGATTAATATTCTTCAAATCTTGAAGAAGTTTGATATCTTTCTGTGTTTAAAATTAAAGCTTAACCTGGAATTTGTCTGTGAAATAAGCATAGATTGATATCCATCTGGCATTAAATGATGCACTTCTGTTCAGTTCACAAAAACTCATTTGTCAATTATATTTTTCTCAGAAAATTAAAATTGAAAAATAAAATCCTCCCACCCGCCCCATACTTTTTGGTGACCATGGATGATAATCTACTAATTAAGTTGAATTGGCCTTATGCCTTCTTTACAATTCAGGTCAGGGTCATTTCAAGTTTCCATACAGGAGACTCCGAGTGTTTGAAATTTGTAAAATTAGCTAGACATGCAGGACTGATTGCTTGTAAAAATTGTGAGCCCTGCCAAATACCTACTAGCCCTGAGAAAATAACTGACAGTTTTGAAATTACTTTTATCAATACATGTAACTATCTGCTAATTAAATTTCCATGGGTATCCGGGTTATAATAGGTCTACCCCTTGCTTGTCATAAGAGGTGACTAAATGGGGCGGTCCTTCGGATGAGACTGCAAAAACTGAGGTATGACTGTGTCACAACAGGTGATCCCTCCCTGCTCAAATGCCGTAAGCGCCAAGCACAGGCCTATATTTTGCAGCCTTTCACTGGCAATGGTGACATCTCCATATTAGTGAAAGATTCTCAAGAGGCACGTTACACAATATACAATCAATCAATCTAATACGCAACTTCCGAGATATCAGCTCTTCAATATTTTGAGGTCACATGGTCGAAGGTCAAACTGGACATAGGAATATACTGTCTGTTCAATATCTTGAGAACTCTTTGCTTGACAGACATCAAACTTGGTACACTAGTACATCTTCAGGAGAAGATGATCCTTATTGATTTTGAGGTCACATGTTTATAGGTCAGGGGTCAAACTGGACATTGGAATATACTGTCCGCTCAATATCTTGAGAACCCTTTGCTTGACAGACATCAAACTTGGTACACCAGTACAAGCAAAGGGTTCTCCAGATATTGAGCGGACATTATATTCCTATGTCCAGAGTAGATTGACCCTTGACCTTTTGACCTGAAAAACAATAGAGGTCCTCTTCTACTCATAACCAACCCACATATGAAATATCATTATAATCAAGTGAATGGTTCTCAAGATATTGAGCGGACAACATGTGGTCTACCGACCGACCGACAGGTGCAAACCAATATGCCCTTCTTCTTTGAAGGGGGGTATAATTATTTTTTATTTCCTCATCTGCACGAGTGATATTTTAATCAAAGAAAAATAGCGATTATCGATTTTTGTTTGAGCTATTTTATTATTAAATACTAATAAACCTACTAATATTGTGTGACCCTGCAGTTTGGGTGGTTGCATGATGTCTGATAATCGGCCTTTAGGCAATATATGAAAGCAGCGATAAGCATTTGTACCCACCGCGTGTGGACGATAGTATGTTTTGCGTCTCACTATGCGCAAGAGTTCCACAAAGGGAAAGAACTATTGGGCAATTATGTGAGTCAGTGACTATACTTCGATCTCAATAACGTATAATTTTATAGAGCCCCTTGGCTTGTTACAACTTCATTGCCGATGTGATAAGCACATTTGATACATCTAATTTTCATTCAGTGGGAATTTTAACACATCCGGTTAGGCGTCTACAAAGAAATGTGTTTGCCCGCAGCAATATTTATACGTTTCCAAGTGGTCGGGTGCACGGCTATTTCAAACACTGCAGAAAAATAGAGTGTCATAAACATCCCAAGAACCCGATATAATGATAGAAATCATTCCATTCATCTGCAATGTAGCAAAATTTTGAAATAACAGCAAATTTCACCTCAATATCATATTTGTTTTAATTATGTGACCTTTATTTGCCTGCCTTGCAAATTTTGCAAAGAATTTAGAGGCCACACCAATTTGTAAAATAGTTCTTCGGATTTTCAAACAAAAAAAGTGAGGCGAGAGGGCGAAATTATTTTACAAATATTATTTTTAATTTTGGAGATAAAAATTATGAGGCGAGTGAATACAAGAAATATAAATATTTTTAATTGAATTAAGTGTGATTTTAAAAAGCGGGTGCCTAAAAATAAAGATCTAAAATCATCAGATATCATTTGTTTACCACATAAACTTAATATTTTTCAACTTTGTTGATATAGTTTACAATAAATAAGAAGTATTTCAGGTTTCAAAGACTTATTTTCTTTATACCTAATACATGTACTTTGCAACATTAACTGATAAGGTCTTTTTCAAGAATTTTATTTAAGTTTCATTTCTACAAACTTTCGATTCAGAGATATGCATATTGCTAGGGACACATCCAGTTTTGACATTCATTGCAAATGCAATATCCATTGCATCGCTTTGAGCATTTTCTTGAATTTTGATAGGACATCACCAAACCTCTTGTGAATTTGTCGTTAACTGTCGGTCCGGTTTAAAATAGTCATCGATCAGTACCCCTTGCTTGTTGTAAGAGGTGAATAAATGGGGCAGTCCTTCAGATAGGACTGCAAAAACTGAGGTCCTTGTCACAGCAGGTGTGGCACGATAAAGATCCCTCAGTGCCATAAGCGCTGAGCATAGGCCTAAATTTTGCAGCCCGTCACCGGCAATGGTAACGTCTTTCATGTGAGTGAAATATTCTCAAGAGAGACTTCAGTCAATATATAGGCTAATCAAACAATCAATCATACGCTGTCAATGTTCTCTAAATAGTGGCATCGAATAGCGCTTCAAAAGTTTCATCGGCTTCCAGTTCGATTCCAGCATAAGGAACAACTTCCAATCCAGTGTTATGAAGTATCGTACATATTAAGATAGACATCATGAATAACTTAACCGTATTACACTGTTAGGAAATTTCTCGAGAGCCCGCGCTTCTGTCATTTCTCAGCATATACATCAAGGTTATTTGTGCGCTTGTTGTAAAAACTAAAAAAAATATTTACGGATATTTTTGAACACGCGGGCGGATATTATTTTTTGATAATATTATAATTTGGATTTGTTACAAATAGAAGCGGCGAATCCGGCGAACTAGATTACAAATTGGCATGGCCAGATCTAATAATTCAGAGAAATATATTGCATCTTGCAACATTACAGGGACAGAGATCCAGTATTCAGGGCTCGAAATTAACATATGCCCGTCAGTCTGTGACTGGTTAAAAGTCTGGCGGACTGACCAGTGCTCCAAGTTGCGAGTAAAACGGGTCGCATGCGCGACCAGAAAATCGATTTTGCGACTAGAGATTATATCTAAGTCGCATTTTTGCGAGTGGAAAAAATTGGGCATCCAGTAAAATTTTAATATTTTTCAGTCTTGGTCAAAACAGCGTTTGAAAGTAATCAAGATGACGGTAAAACGAGGGTTAAAGCACTTAAGACTTAGTAAAAAAAAATAGAAGCCTCGGCCTAGTACATGTAACGAAGAATTCAAGAATCACACAGAGAAAGTTCTGCATTTAAAGACGACGTAGCTGTGTTTAAAGAAAAATGCAAAAGTAAAGGAAGAACCTCAGTCTTGAGAAGGAATGTTCGTGGTTGATATACAGAGATTGCAAAATGTTTTGAATTTATGAGATTAATCAGCCAGCAACATCCACTTTTGGACACCCATTATCCGATTTTACCATGACCTGGTGTACATCTTTCAAATGTGGAAGTGTGACTAGTCACGGTAACAGTAAGAGACATGTCTTTGTCCGTGACTGCATTATTAGCAAAAGTCGAGCGGGGCAACTATTGCAACCAATTTTCACAGACAATTACAAACTCGGGATGTAGTGTTCGTATTGATGCTGGTACTGATTGTTCAGCAAAAGATCCAACAAAAGTAGAAGCTCTTATTCGCATAAGCAATGAAGGCCCACTTATTGTGGACTTTAAAGCAAATCCTTGTTTGGAACGCTAGGTTTTCTTTCCCAGAAGTGTACTGTAAATTATACAGGATGGCCCAATGCAATACAACTTTTGCCAGAGTAAATACTTGACTTGTTAGCATCCAGCATCACAGCACATTTCTATTCAGTTTAAAAATAAAACAAACAAAACGCATACATGGGTGTGATTTTTTTCTTGAAAGATATTCAAATTAAAAAAAAAAACCCTGTAGGTCTTATTTACAAAATCCTTTACCATGGCGAGTAGAAATTTTGAACATGGTGACTATATATAGAAATATGAAAATGGCGACCAGATATTTTTCTAGGTCGCCATTTTGCGACCTAATAGTAGATGTGACTTGGAGCACTGACTGACTGACATTTGTTTTAGTCAGTCCGATGGGACTGGTTAATTTTCTAATGCATCATTTTGGAAAATATTATTATGAAATTTTATACACACATTCTGGAGATATCATACGAACCCGATTAATAAACATAAATCTCACACAAGTGTTACAATATTGTCTGAGGCATATCGATTTAAATTTCATTTTAATAACATTAATGAAATATGTTTAATTATTTCTGGAAAACTCTGTTGAAGTGGTAAATTTTTCTGCAGACTGGTTGAAATTATACTCTTATCAGTCCGCTGGACTGGTGACATCAAGCCCTGAGTATTCAATGTAAATTTATGTGTAGAATAGATTTTCTGTACTTCAGCCATAAATGTAAATGTTTGTAATGCAAATAACCTGGAAATATATTATGTTTTTACATGTTATCCTACAGACCAGAGCTATTCGAAACCTCATCTCGTTTCTGTTATAATAAATCAAAGGAGATCGCTATGCAGAGTTCATGGCTTGGTCAATCGAGTGAAGTTTATTGACTTTATTGATAACATTTTGGAATTCCTGTGAATAAATTAAGCAAATGAAAAAAAAATGTACCTCCTCGACAGTGTCCATCATCTAGAATCTTCCACGAAACTCTTCCCTACTTTCGGTTTTAGAAAATCAATTTAAAATGTTTCAATGAATGGGTTGCTAAAAACAGCTAGATCTACTAGGCTAATACAGATTCTCCTACGTCCAATAACCGAAATTCTGTTTCAATACCCAATCTTCCTTTTCTCAAGAGTGATACGATTGATGAGAAGCATGTGTAGCACATGGACGACAAAGGTGTTCCTAGTAATGAGGAGAGTGTAAAATTAGTCCCGCAAACATGCCCAGCGACGAGAGAGGGCTGACAAAACGTGTACAGTGACTTATGTGAGGACTATTTTAAAGCTTTGACCTGAGTTGTGTGGACAGAAGTGTACAGTAGGGGGGAAATCCTAATGTACCTCTACAGAACGTGACGCAATCAGTTTTGAACGAGGGGGTTCTTTATATTGGTAATGGGACGTTTCGCACCGAAAGACGTTTCGTTTTCAGACGATTCGCACTAGGACGGTTCGCCCCTATTTGCGGTGCGAAACGTCCCTGCATTTTCCAATTACTTTGGTTATTATCGATATAACTAAGAAGTTTTGTCTGATTACATTTGATGTTAACATATATAGACAGACATGATGCTAGTCCATGTACGCCGAATTTCCTCAATCAAATTAGATCTTGATTTTAATTAGTACTTGAGTGTGATTGAAGTTTCCTTTTGATATAAAGCATTCAAATTTAATGATATAAAAGTCTGGTTGGACAGGGCAGCTTAAACATTTTATATATGATTTATAGTCATATGTTTAAGTAATACAGAAACGGGATGGGATCCATTGTCAAAGCGTAGAGAAAATCATCGAATTATTCAACTCCACAAGATATACCATAACATGACTCCCAATTACCTAAACAATATAATTCAGTCTCGGAGAAATCAAGGTCACAACTACAACACGCTTTTACGCTGTGATATGTACTCAAGAGTTAGGACCAACACAATTCTGACACTGCAAGGGGCATCCTGAATGATAGAAAACACCTAACAAAGAGAGGAACTCTCATCCTGCCAAACAATCTGAGGGATGAACTCTATCGGATGATATGACTGTCAGAAAAGTGAGAAAACACTTGAAACTCGGAAGTTGGAACATTCACTCCTTAAAAAATTCCTTGTTTGATAAATCAACAGACAAAACATTTTTAGAGGAAATCTCTAATTATGACTTGCAAGAAACCAAACATGATGACCTTGATATTTATTGTGAAAATGGTTTTCCTACTTCTGGAGGAATGATTTTATTGATTTTATTGATTAACAAAGATGTTAAAAAAGGGGTCACAATTTTGAAAAACTCTAGTAGTGAAATTCAGTGGCTAAAACTCTGTAAAACTTACTTTGGTTTTAACAAAGATATCTATGTTTGTTATGTATATATGCCACCTTCCAATTCCTCGTATGTAGTTAGACATAACCTAGATGTCATGAGCATGTTAAATTCAGATGTTATAAAATATGGCAAGTTAGGAAACTTAATATGTCTGCAAAATAAGTTACCATCGACAATTTTTGTTGGTAAACATTGGCACCAATGTCACACCAATGGTAAGAAATTCTACCAACGGTAAATTTTGTTTACCAATGGCAGTACTCTGAATCATTATGTGGTGATTTGAATGCAAGAACATCCACTGAAACAGAAAATGTAAATTTTGACTATTATGTACCTATGCCTAATGATGATGTGGGTTACAATTTACCCCCAAGATTCAGTCATGATGATGTATGTAATGAGAGGGGAAAAGACCTTATAGATTTGTGTGTTTCTACTGATGTACAAATTTTGAATGGCAGAACATTTGGTGATCTTTCAGGAAAGTTTACCTCTTTCCAATACAATGGAAATAGTGTTGTTGATTACTGTTTAGTTTCAAATTCCTTTGCCAATAATGTGTATACTTCTATGTACATGATCACATACCAGTGCTTTCTGACCATGCAAAAATTACAATTCATATTAATTGTTCATTTGAAGAAATTGTTGCTCCCAATTGCACTAATATACATTTTTCATATGTATGGAACAAAAGCTCTGAAATGCCTTTTTTAAAAGCATTTGATAGCTCAGATCTCTCCGCAAAATATAGATGCAATTAACTTAATGTTTGAAGTGGTACCGCCATCGCGGTAGTTGTCTTTAATCTCGCTTTCATCACTTACCTAGTTTGTTGAGAGTGTTAATCCCAATATTTATAATTCCACGTTTGATTATTTCTATAACATAGACTATTAACTTATTTTTTAATCAGTATGGATATTTATAAACATTAATCTACAAATTAAAGAAAATAAAGACAGTCACCAATGTAAGTTTAATATCAAATTGCGAATCGTCTGAGGGCGAAACGTCTCAGGGTGAATCGTCTTTTGGGGCGAATCATCTAAGCACGAAACGTCCTCAGGGGCGAAACGTCCCGTATTCTTTATATTCGGTCTTTCCCAGGTAGCACAGCAATGTTTTAAAAACATTTAAAAAATGTTGGAAAAACATTTTACAAAATGTTTTATTCAAGTGATTTTGTATGGTCTCAGAAACATGTTTAAAACATTTCTAAATAACATTTAATCAGAATGTTTTAAAACCATTTCATGAAACATTATCAAAATATTTCTAAGAAACACTTTCAGAACATTTATAAGAAACATTTTGAGAACATTTTAAAGAAACCATTTGAGAACATTTAGAAGAATGTTTTGAGAACATTTATGGAAACATTTTGAGAGTATCTAAAATTCAGTTTTACGAGATTATTTAAGACATTCTTCAAACAATTCTGATAAATGTTTTCAAACCCTTTCACTAATGTTTTATATAAACTGAACATGTTTAAAAACCTGAACCGTAATAAAATAGAATAAACAACAGGTTTTTTTTACAGACAAAATTTGCATTTTTGAAAAATCAGCCCATATTATTCCGAATCTGATAGAGATTCATCTTCTTTTTGATTTGACTTCTTTTCCCTTTTTTCTGAAAAAGAAAGGTTTGAACATGAAATATACACTTACAAAACTATTATTCATTTACAACTGCATGTACTATGTATATTCAAACATCTGATGAAGAGATGAGCAACAAATGATATGATACATAATTGTATAAACAAACTAGCATAAGATTTAACAATGTTTTACTGTATTTTTCTGACGACAAACTTCATATATACCTTAGCATAATTAGTTCCTCCAGGAAGCAATGGAGCAAACCATAGAAACGTCTAAAATTTCTCGTTTAATTGTCTCAAACGAGATAGTTTTCTTCGATGCTATGCGTGCAGCAGCTATAGAAATGTGAAATGGAATTCATTGTAAAAAGTATATATTAGTACATGTGTTTAAAACAGTCGAATTACAACATTAGTTAAAATGACCTGTACTACATGTACTGAAATGAAATCACGAGGACAAAAGTGATGAACCTATATGTGTTAGTTTATCATTTTTTATTTAAAATACCAAACTTACATTGTTTAAACTTACAAAGGATGATTTGGTAAAGGGGTGTTCCAATTTTTCATTTCTGTCCAGTTCCATTAAACTGGCTCATGCAATTGTTCATCATAACACATCTCATTATCTCTCCTGCATTATCTCCAACCTGCAGAGAGATCATGGCATTTATCTAAAACGAATACCATATGTTTTAAGTGCAGTACATGCATGTATAGTATATGGATTTTATGGGATGAAACAATGAATTATAAATCATACTGTACTTAAATAAAAACCAGTTTTGAATTAATATTTACGAAATGATAGTGTACATAGGAATTGTCTACAATCAGTAACCTTTATAGATATACACATACATTATCCTTTATAGATATACACATACATTATACATCAACTATTTAATTCCTTACCAGTTTCTTTGTTGCACACTTAAGGAGCCGTGGAAGTCTTCTACTTCCCCTGCCGTGTTCAGCCTGTTTCCTGATGGTAACAGACTTTCAATGTAGTGTCAAATTCTACACCCACATAAGAAATGAGGTTGCTCTTGATGGCAGTAATATCCTGTTCCAGGGTATCAATTGTGAAAATAATTAAAATACATTATCACCATGCATATCATGCTAGTGTTGCATTATACATGTATGTATTTGTGTTTTAGTAAATGATGTATATTTGATGTTAGTATTTCAAAATTAATGTTCTTAGAATTTGAATTTCTTTTTTAATCTACTCTATAAGTATAACCTCCACCAGCATTTTCTACTCTATCTGCAAGATGGTTACTTTCCTCCAAAGAGTTTGTGGAAAATAAGCGTCAAAACAGCAATAACTGACTTCCATCTAGATCCAAGGCACAAACGGATGCTCTCGGATCCTTCTTTTCAACAATTCAACAAAATAACAGCAGGGCGATCTCCACAGACTATCTGGAAAATTCCGTCTAACATTCATGAAATAGAGATTTGCAAATTTATCACTAAGCTATGGTCCTTTCCACACTCTCCTCCGACATCTTGTCTCATCTTTGGCAAATATTTCACAAACGTTTTTGAACACGTTTCGACCACTTGCGTAGGAACAGTCGCTATCCAAGATGCTTGGTGGAATACAGTAATTGACCTTGATATTGTGCTCAGTGCTGAACTTTGCGGTCTCTGTCATCAAGATCTATATCTTTTTCTATTAGGTGCTAGAATGTTCACAGTTAATCTTTCCCATTATGACGAACCCGGCTTTGCATCTTCTGAACTTCCGCTTCCTGAGGGATGCAGCAGCATGTTACAACAGACAGTTACGTCTTACATAACTGCAGGTTTTTCACCATTTTCGGTGTTCAATTCTAATTAGCTATGTATCGCCTGTACTTATTTTGTGCTCAACTTTCTTCTTATGTATAAATCTCATATCCTTTTCCTTTGTATATATGAATATGTGTAATACTCTAATGATGTAATTTCTGTATTGTTCATGCAATCTTCCATGGGAGGAAATAAAGAAACAAGAGGCCCAAGGGCCTAGAATCGCTCTTCTGATAAATTGTACAAACCCACCATTTCTATTCTTAGCCTCTTAGTATTCTAAATCTTTAGTTAAATCCTAAGAATTCAAAAAAAGTAGGTCAATGTGACCTACTTTTTGGTCTACACATTTTGAGAATCCAAGAAATATCAACTGACAAAGTTTGATGATTTTAAGCCAATTAGTATCTGAATATTGAAATATAGCTGTCAAATTCCAATCGTAGGTCATGGTGACCTAATTTTTGGTCAGCGAACTCCGAACATGCAAGACCCATCAACTGACAAAGTTTGATGACTGTAGGTCAAATAGTATCTGAAATATATAAATATAGCCGTCAAATTCCAAAAGTAGGTCAAGGTGACCTATTTTCCGTCAACACCCTTCAAACATGCAAGACCCAACAACTGACAAAGTTTGATGACTGTAGGTCAAATAGTATCTGAATTATATAAATATAGCTGTCCAATTACAAAAGTAGGTCAAGGTGACCTACTTTTTGTCAACACCCTTTGAACATGCAAGACGCATCAACTGACAAAGTTTGATGACTGTAGGTCAAATAGTATCTGAAATATATAAATATAGGTGTCCAATTCCAAAAGTAGGTCAAGTTGACCTACTTTTTGGTCGAAACCCTTCGAACATGCAAGACCCATCAACTGACAAAGTTTGATGACTGTAGGTTAAATCGTATTTGAAATATATAAATATAGCCGTCAAATTCCAAAAGTAGGTCAAGGTGACCTACTTTTTGGTCGACACACTCCGTTGACTCAAGATGCATCAACTGTCAAAGTTTGATGATTGTAGGTCAATTAGTGACTGAAATATATAAATATAACTGTCAAATGCCAAAAGTAGGTCACAGTGACCTACTTTTTGGTCAATACACTCCGAAGACTCAAGATGCATCAACTGACAAAGTTTGATGATTGTAGGTCAAATGGTGTCTGAAATATAGTAATTTAGCTGTCAAATACCAAAAGTAGGTCACGGTGACCTACTTTTTGGTCGACACAAACCGAAGACTGAAGACGCATCAACTGACAAAGTTTGATGATCCTAGGTTTTACAGTGCCCAAAATATGCATCTAAAATTGAAAATGTGAAATTTGAATATCTGCAAAATTCAAAAAGTAGGTCACTGTGACCTACTTTTTTTATAAATATGTTTCAAGGCCTCAAGATGCATCAACTTACAAGATTTGATGATTCTAAACCTCTCGGTATTTGAAATAACAACTTAAAATATATCTATAAATGATAAGCCATAAAATTCAGAAAGTAGGTCACGGTGACCTATTTTTCAGTTGACGCATTTCAAGGTCCCATGATCCACCAACTGACAAGTTTTGATGATCATAGGCTTCAAAGTGTCCAAGATATGCATCAAAATTAATTTTAAAATAAATACCTGTAAAATTCAAAAAGTAGGTCACCGTGACCTACTTTTGAGACAACTTGACACAAGGTCCTAAGATGCATCAACTGTCAAAATTTGATGATCCTAATCCTTATAATGACTAAAATATCTAAGATTTAAGGAATTTAAAAAAAATTTAAATTTAGGTCAACTTTGAAGTGACCTTGAGACCACGCCCTTTGCCCCAGGGTAATGCCTTGAACAATTTTTAATCTACAACATATCCTCATCCTTATGTGTAAGTTTGGTGATAATCTGCCCTGTGGTTCTTGAGAAGAAGATTTTTTAGCAACCACTATTTTTTTTTGTATTTTCCTGATTATCTCCCCTTGTTAAAGGGTCACATCCCTATATTTAGTATGTATGAAAGCCCTTGGGCCAATGATACCCTGTAACAAATTTGAAAAAAATTGGCCAAGGGGTTCTTGAGTTAAAGCCCTTTTTCTAAAAAGTTTACGCACACAGCACAAATGGCCATAGCATTAGCTCTTTGAGCCTTTGGCTCAGAAGAGCTAAAAATGAAAGGAAAACGTCAGAACCGGCGCCATTACGTAAACTGGAAATTAAGATGTTTTTCTTCTCGGGCCAATTTTAAATACTTGCGAGCCGAATTTAATGTTAAACTCATAATTAATCAATAAAACGATGCTTTTTTTCTTCTTTCATCTCTGGATTTGATCAAAATTTCTCTAATTTTTTCCAGCCATCGCTTTGTAATTTTTACGAGCTTTTAACTATAGGACTTCTTTGGAAAACCTTTTCTGAAAATATTTAGTTCTTACACTTCCCAAAAAATTTCCGGTCCATAAATTTGGTGCTTGCACCAATGTTTCTTGTTTCTATGTTGTTACACATCGCATTTGAAATTTTTTCACGCAGAGACGTTCTATGCACGACGCACATTTGTCGGCTCTTTTGTGACACGAGACCTCCGTTTTCAAGGTCACACCCGAATAAAGGCCTTTGCAATACATGCATAGTGATGACTTTGAAAATTTCATTTAATAAATGATTGTGAAATTTACATATATTCTTCGTGGTGAAAAGTTTAGCAGCTATACTTCAACACGGCCTGATTAAGATGTTTTTCTTCTTTCGATTCAAGTTATAACCATCAGCATCCGTCTAGATAAAAACAGATAATTCAAAAAATGTTAAAAGGCATTTTGTCAAATGTTGGATTGATGAACCTATGGTTAAATCAATGTACTTTGAAGCCACAATACATGTTTACAGTTGCTAAGCAACGTATTTTTGATAATTGTAAACAAACAATACTTTCTGAAATTAACTCTTCCTCAAAATGTAGAATTTATAAACATTTAATTGACCATTTTACTTTGCAATCCTATACTTAACTAAAAGAATTCCTATGCAGTATAAAAAGTTTATATGTAAGTTAAGATTATCGTCTCACTGGTTAGTTATTGAAACCGGTAGATACAAAAATGTTCCTTTAGAAAGACGTTTAATGTCCTTTATGTACCTTAGATATAGATGAGCTTCATTTTTTCTTTAGGTGTACCTATTACAGTCATTTAAGAATTAAATATTTGAAAAAGTATTTTTATATTAGACTCTCTGTCTTTAAATTAATTCAACTTTTATCGACACAGAATGTAAAGGAATTGTAACTTGGGTAAATTTACTATTAAGAATTCCTTTGAAATTAGAATTTTTTTTTTTTTTTTTTTTTTTTTTCAAGATGGCCACCGTGGTCAGATGTGTGTTAACACCTCTCCTAGTTTATCTGGCTTTTAAACAAATTTCTACCGTTTTATTCTTCCAAGAGTTAGAGGAGGATTTTACTTATACACCAGGATTTAGATGGCCTATTTTGAATTCAAAGTTATGTTGTTTTGGACGTGAAATTTTAACAAGAAGTTTATCTATGGAGCATTCAACGAAATCAAGAAGTTCTGTGAGGACTACTCACTATATAGGATTTTTATGTCTACTTTTATCAAACGATGTCCATTTAAACCCAGGACCAGAAGGAGCTCAACAGACCATAAATGCTCACTGTATTGGATGTAATCAGGTAGTGAAAACTACAACCCAAACCATGGAAATTCCTAATCAGGTAGAATGGCTGTGTGACTCTTGTATAAGTGAAATTTCAACTGGCTTTAATGTTGACCTATCTCTTGAGAAATTTTTGGAAACTGTACCTAAGGGAATTTTATATGCACACTTGAATGTGAGAGAAATTTTAAGTAAATTGGATCAAATCAAAATAATGCTACGTAAAGGTGCATTTGATGTTCTGGCCTTGACTGAAAGTAAATTGGACAACAAAATAGAAAATTCTGAAATATCAATGAATGGTTACAGAATTCTGAAGAGGGATAGAAACCGGAATGGGGGTGGAATATTAGTCTACATTAAAGAAAAATTTACCATTACAAACATAAAAATCATGGATGATTTGGAAATGCTTGAATTTGTGATTTCTATTAGGCAGTCGACTAAGACATCCTGTGCTTTATCTTATCGACCTCCAGATTCCACAGTAGATTGGTTAGAGAAGTTTGAGGGGCGGATTGAACAACTAATAGCAGAACACAAAGATATTCTAATTATGGGCGATTTCAATGTGGATGAGTACAAGACAAAGCGTTTAAAGACTATCATGAAAAACATTGGATTTCAGCAACTGATAAAAAACCCTACACGTGAGACTAAAGACTCCAGTACTTTAATTGACCATATTTATGTAAATAGTCCGGATAAGTTTTCTTCATCAGGAGTATTCCCAATAGGATTAAGTGACCACAACTTGATTTACGCTGTAAATGGTAAAATTAGAGCCGGTGCAAACAGTCACGTTCATATTAAATATAGAAATTTTAAAAACTTAAATGAGAGCAGTTTTCAAGAAGAACTAAACACTATTGACTGGAGTCCCATATATGAAATGGTGGATATTGATACTATGTGGCAATTCTTTTATTCTAAATTTTTTGAAGTGGTGGATAAACACATTCCTCTAAAAGAAAGAAGAATTAACTCACGTTCAGAAGAATGGATAAACGATGACATACTTACAGAAATGCACTGTCGTGAACACCTCTTTAAAAAGGCGACACAGAGTAATGATGATCACGCGTGGAACCTATACAGAGCATCAAGAAACAGGGTGACGAAAAAGATCAGGGAGGCAAAACATGCATTTGTTGAGGAAGCAATTTCCCAGGCAGAAAACAAGCCCAAGGACATGTGGGACAAACTTAGGCAATTTTTACCATCTAAGAAAACGAATACAAACTGTATATTTCTTAAGGACAATAACGTAATTTTTAAAGATACAAAGGATATTGCCGAATGTTTTAATAATTACTTTTGTAACATTGGTCATGAGCTAGGAAAACATTTTGATGACACTTTACCTACAGTTGAAGAACAAATGCCTAAAAATTCTTATACAATACCAGGTATAACTGCAGAATTTATTGAAAATGAGATAAAATGTATGTCTGCATCAAAGGCAACAGGTTTGGATGGTATCTCTGTCAAACTTCTAAAACTTTCATCAAACAGTGTATGTGATATTCTTGCATATATTTTCAACTATTCTATATCTTCATGTACTTGTGCAGATGACTGGAAAAAGGCACGAGTTGTACCACTTTTTAAATCAGGGGATGAATGTCTAGTTAATAATTATCGGCCTGTATCCATTTTACCTTGTGTGAGCAAAATTTTAGAAAGGCATGTTTTTAATTCATTTTATGAGTATTTGTCAGTAAATTCTCTAATTACAGATTGTCAGTCTGGTTTTAGGCCAAAACACTCATGTGAAAGTACTCTTATTTCTCTAGTAGATAGATGGCTTAAAAATATTGATGAAGGTAAACTTACTGGTGTAATTTTTATAGACTTACGGAAAGCATTTGACACTATAAATCACAAGGTTTTATTACACAAACTCAAGTCATTTGGCATATGCAATGATACTTTTGAATGGTTTAAATCATATCTAACAAATCGTACACAGAGAGTTATTTGGAAAGGCAATTTATCGGAGGAAAGAAATGTAACCATTGGAGTTCCGCAAGGCTCTATTTTAGGCCCATTGTTTTTTATCCTGTATATTAATGACTATCCACAAGCACTGAAACATTCTCATGTAAATATGTATGCAGATGATACTTCACAAGATGTAACAGATAAGTCAGTGGAAAATATTGAGTCAAAGATGTATGAAGATCTTCAGCGCAGTATAATGTGGATTAAGGAAAATAAATTAAGCTTAAACCTGTCTAAAACTCAATGTATGCTTATTGGATCGGCACAAAAATTATCAAAGTATCGAAAATTAAATTTAGTGATAAATAACCATGTCATAGAATGTGTTCAGGAGTCAAAATTACTTGGTATTATTATTGATGAAACTTTGTCCTGGAAAAGTCATATAGAATCACTTATGAACAAGATTTCCAAGAGAATTGGCATTTTAAGAAGAATAAGATATTTTATGTCAAACGATGCGCTGCTGAAGATTTTTAATACTATGATTTTTCCACATTTTACATATTGTTGTACTATATGGAGCAATCCAAGAAATGCTGAAAATGTGAATAAGCTTTTTATATTGCAAAAACGAGCTGCAAGGGTAATTCTTAACATCAGAAATTTTGAAACACCATCTAATGTCATGTTTACAGAACTTAACTGGTTGCCTCTATCAGATTACTTTGTCTATAGAAAAGTCATTTTAGTGTATAAAGTTTTACATGGTTTAATGCCAGATTATTTAAATGTTTTTAAATATGTATCCGAAGTCAGTCAGAGGCAAACTAGAAATTCTTATTCAAATATTTTGTATATACCCAGGGCAAAAACAGAATATTATAGAAGATCTTTCAGCATTTCAGGGAGCACAGTGTGGAATGCCTTGAGTCAAAACATAAGAAACTCAACGAGTGTTGCGTGTTTTAAGAGAAATTATCTTAGAGATTATCACCATACTTTTTAAGCTTCATTTTGTATTCTATTTATCTTACATTCATAATTATTTCTTAAGTTTATATGTATTCTACTTCTTTTAATCTGTGTTTATTTTACTAATATCTGTCTGTATGTATGTTATATGCAGGACCATATTGAAAACTAGCGTTATCGCTAAATATGTAATCCTGGTTAAATAAAGGTCTTATTATTATTATTATTATTATTATATAAATACCAATGTATAAGCACAATTTCTATTCTTTCTTGACCTTTATATAATTTTAGATTCATTACATTGTATACTATGTCTATAAGCTGTATTTGCTTTTGACTAATAAACAACAACAGTTTTTATTGGTGGAAGAGAGAACCCAGATACAATGTACCTGGGAAGAGACCACCGACCTTCCGCAAGTAAACTGGGAAACTTTCTCACTTACCGGCGCGAGCGGGATTCAAACCCTCAGAGGTGAGAGGTCGTGTGATTTTGAGCGCGATGCTCTAACCACTCGGCCACAGAGGCCCCTTAAAAAAAGATAGAAGAAAAAGTGAATGTCGATGATTTTGTTTCTTTGAGAATTTTTCACCTATGACGATCGAGGCGCCACCAATATCAAATTTTGACCTATTCGTAGTGTTCTGGGCTGCGTTCAAGATCGTAGCGGCTAGCCTAGGGGCTAGGTATGGCGGTTGATTTGTGTCATTTACACTTTATCATCTTTTTGTTATTTCGAGGCGAAAAGACAACAAAACGATAATTAGCGACTTTTCGTCCCCAAATAGCGAAAAGACGACAAAATGATAATATCAACCACTTTTCGCCTCAAAATAACGATAAGACAACACATTGTAAATGGCACAACTCAGCCAACATACCTAGCCCCTAAGCTAGCCGCTACGATCTTGAACCTATGGCATTGTGACGTCATCGTTTCTAAGGAAGAAGAGAGAGCTTCACAAGAAACATTGAAGAAGCAAGAATTCTATTTTAATATCAGTAAATTTTGCAGGGAAATCGTGATGGTAATGAACATTTTATGTACACTTAATTTACACATGTTATTTACAGACATGTTTTATTGCTGACTTACTGAAATATGTATCATATTGAACGTGTAACAATTTTCTTCTCTCAGGAACCCAAATACAAGAATGGCGGCGAATTCATGAGAAGACTGGAGGCTGGACTAGAAGAGGTACAGTAAAGTTTGCATGATTAAAATGGTTTCATACATTAATTTGTTGTGTTTTAACACTTTAGGTATATCACTTTATAATAGTTTTAATATTTTGAGCTAATCCAGGTGGTTTTGCAATCATAGACAATAAAACCGAGTTTGAAAAGATATGAAGAAAAGGACATAAAAGCAATGTTCAATATAACTGGAAATTATGTGTTATATGTAATATGAAAGAAAACTAGTGATGATATACAATTTTTATTATCAAGACTTGTATTATCATTTTTAGCAGTATGCTTATGGATTTGCGTACGGAGATGTTGCACTGCACTGTTTTTCAACAAAGTGTACAGGTGTCCAAGGGGATAACACAATAAAGGTGCTATATGATGTACATGTTCTAGGTTTTCTTAACAAAGCCAAGTAAAAATTACGCGATTTCCCACGAGTCCTCTCAATCGGGAAATGATAATGGTTGAGTGTTCCATTGTATGTACCTGTATGTCTGTATTTCCAGGAAAGTGACAGAGAACAAATGTCAATGGATGATGACTGGGAAGACGATGCGGAGTTCAACGATGGAAGAGAATACTTAGAGTGGCTGGATCAACAGCTTCCTTATCTAGCGGTATGGTCGAATACATATTGTTTGAATGTGCCTTGAGAATATACAGTCCCTTTAGAAATATTCTAAAGTGATTTCTTTTCTGTAACTGAAGCTTAAATGTAAATACATCATTTCAGATATTTGAACCCGACGACACTGTCCACCACTATTTCTTTCGGAGTTGGAATAAAGAGAAATACTACCCTGAAATGGAGTCTTTAATTGCAAGTTGTTTTCCTATTTATGAAATATATTTGTATTAAAATCCAAAGAAACATTCAAGTATAGTTTATCATACCTTATTTGCCAAATTGTGACAGATTTATTCAGAATAATCGAGACTGTACGAAGTTACAAAATAAAACTACAATAACCCCCACCAACTTTCAGGGTCCCTCTCCCCTGTAAATCTAGTTTTTAAAGGAAACGCGACTCATCTTAACCGCATGTCAGATTAAGTTTTTCTTTAATAGTAAACGACTCCTTTTTTAAAATTATCAATATATAAAGAATATTATATTGCTAAAATGTGTATGCAGTTGTAATTTGTATAATAATTTTGCAGTGGAAGAGCATGGGAAAGATGAAGATGTAGAAGACATAGTGCATGAAGAGGAAAACGTCTGGGAAGAGGGCACCAAGCCGGAATTTAAAGACCGAAGACAGCTAGTGGAGGCTTGGAAGAAAGCTGCCATATCTGGAGGTACACCCTACAACTAGAAATGATACCTTATATATTTCACAAGTTTCACAAATATATAGTATATCAATGGGGATGAAATTTTTCTCCTATATTAGATTTATATGCTATTAACCTGTATAAAGAATTTTAAAATTTAACTTTCAGCCATTTGCCCCTGACGATGCGGTTCACTATTACTTTAGTAGAGAGTGAAGTCGGGGTCAATTTCAACCCAGATTGGATCTCCTGGTTGTAAGTCGTATTATCGTTATTATTATTATCACAACATTAAAGCAGTATACTCTATCATATACAGAGGCAGGCTACTGACAAACAAGTTGATGTTACAAAGGTTTCAACAGTCTCGTTTAAAGTCGGCATTTCGCAAATTCTATGGTCGTTATAATGATCTAGTTTGGCAATACAACCTATCACTGGGTCAAATTTTGTATGTCGTGTTTCATACAGATGGCAAGACCTTTCTTGGCCCACTGATTTTGACTACGGATTACTTCTCCATGGCACCTGATTCCACCTCTGGTATATCCAGGGATCCGTGTTTGCCCAACTCTTTACATGTATTTTGTATTCCTTATATGTGTCATAAGATTGATCACTGTTTGCTATCTTCACCTTTCATATCATTGTTTTTAAAGTCTTACAACGGTTAGTCATATGCATTATTGAAATGTGACTACCAAGAAATCAACTGCTTATGCTCGATGTGTGTTGATATTTTGTTTTGAATTCAAGGA
>NC_079165.1:57095393-57195393 GCF_947568905.1 Ostrea edulis | reverse complement strand
AATCCCGGCCGCGACAGACCTAAGTCGTTAAAACAGGCAGTGAACAGTTTCATCGCCAAACGCTCGGGATCAGGTGTGAATGTCACGGGTCCTCGGAGAGGACCTTTAAAACGGATGTTCCCTGTGGCACGCTAAAGAACCGTCACTGCTCAATGACCGTAAGCGCCGAGCATAGGCCTGAATTTGAAGCCCTTCACCGGTAATCTCGGCTGAGATTCGGCTTGGCTGAATATTTGGACTGACGCCTTCACTGAATCTCGGAGCAGTCCTTTATAATTCATGTCTGGAAATCTACTTTCAGCTTCGGTCGGGTCTAGCAACTAATGTGCGCTTGGGTGACACTACTGTTCGCTTCAATTAAGCGATTTGACTGTTAAACTAACTTTCTATCACTATTAATTGTGCATTGCTTACCATTTAGGTATGAAAATCCAAAAATGAAAAGTCTCTAAATTTTCCGTTTAAATGATGACTTCCATGGCACAAAATTTTATCTCCTGAAATTGAAGAGTTCCTATGGTCTGCATTATCTAGTTGCTGACACATTGTATCTCTACATACCGTCTTGTATAAACAAACTATTGGAACTCTTTAATTTCCGGAGTTAAAATATTGCGCCATGGAACACATCATTTGAACGGAAAATTTATTGATAGTTTATTTTATGGCATTTACATACTTAGACGGTAAGTAATGCAGCATTAATAGTGATTGCGAATCATGCCACCAGTTCCTTAAGTTCAAATTTACAAACAAAGGAATAGATGTCGTCAAGATAAGCAACATTCTTCGTCATAAAAGAGTTCAGTCTTGCATTCCAACTTATTCAAGTCTACACCCTGTATTTCCTACAAAAATATGTAAGATGTCAAGACGCGCCAGCCTCATTTTTTGTGTGCATACGTTTTTTTTTGTGTTGTGACATCGTCCCCGAATGAGTTTCGATAGCGCGGTATTTTCTTTCATGTACAGAACTTATAAATAACATGATTATACATCGAATGTGTGAATGTTCGATAGTTAAACTATTTAATTTACTTGTTGTAAATATGCTTTGAGCGTGGCATTATTTCTGATGCCGTAGTTAGTTGTATTTTGTTAGCCTAACCTTACCTCGAGTGTTCCCGAGTGCTTTGTTTATTGTTGACGGTCTTTTCCCATAATGCATTGCGCATAATTTGTGCACAAGTATTATTACAGAATTTAATTGCAATATTTATTTAAAATAGTATTACAGTCAATTGTTTTATAGCCAATGATTGTTAATTATTGCGCTTGATTAATTTATTTAATTATTTTTATCGTGTGGGAATATTTAGTGTGGGAAAGGGGGAGGTATCGATAATCGGTAGTTTTGTACGCGACGCTTTTGATTGGTCGCGTTTCATGATGTCATGATATGCAACGTAAATATCCGAGTACTTGCAGACTATACGGGGTTGCTACATTTACAGAGTACCAAGAGGGTGTGTATTGCTCTGTTAGATATTTTCTAAGTTCCAAGTAGGGGGAAACTTAAGTTTTGCTATTTAACATTCATGAAAGGAGTCGTGGTTTGTTAATATAGGCTGATTAGTTTTAGCAGCGAGTGCTAAGTGTTTTACATTACTGGTTGAGATTACCAGTTTTAGTATTTTAGTATTAGTAGCAGCTAACCAGTTTACAGAGTGCCGAGAGGGTTTACTCTGTTTGATAACTTTCTAAGTTCAAGTAGGAAAGTTAGGTTTATCGCTAATTAGCATTCACGGAGGGTTGTGATTTGTTAATATTTAGCGTTGAGTTTTAGCAGCGAGTGCTAAGTGTTTTATATTACTGGTTGGGATTGCCAGTCAATACCACGTCAGATATTTAATTATCGTTACTGGTTAAATATTTACCAGTGTCGTTCATTAATGGTTAGGTTGCCCAGTCTCCTTGGATTTAATTAATATTTCTTGGGTATTACTGGTTGAGTTTACCAGTTGCTTGAACTACTGGTTAGATTTACCAGTTTTCTTGGATTTAATTAATGTTTCTTGAATTCATTACCGGTTGAGTTTACCAGTCGCTAAATTACTGGTTAAAATATTACCGGGTCAGAATACATACATGTAAGACAAGAATGTAAACTCGTAATTATCTTTTATTCATTAAACTTTTATAAAACTGAATAAATCTGTGTTCAGAATAAACTTGTTATTCGTTTAAAATACAAGACTTGTGTGTTTTCGTTCTTTAGTAATTATTTACATTATTTCAAGGAGTGATAATCCAGTGCGTTAGTGTTCCGGTGACGTTACAATATTTTGGCATCCACGGCGGGATCTGTTAAATTAACAGATCCAGTGATCAAATCTAAGCCTCTGAAGTTTAGTTAGACACAAGTCTTGAATATCACAGGTTTTTCTGAACACATTTATTCATTATGGGTAACAAAAGAAAAACTAAAAATCGGGCCGCTGTTCGTGGTCGCGATCACCCGTCTCCTGACATCCGAGTTTCGTCGGCAGACCGTGAATCGGAGAAGAGTTTGAGTTCCAGAGAAGGAAGTCCAGAGAGATATTCTCCATCTGCAGAGAAAGAAAAACCAATTGAGACAACGTGCAATAATACAGGGCACGATATACAGTTAGTAGTTGAGTCTTCCACGTGCAATACTCATCTAACATGGGCAAATGACAGTATGTCCGTTTCACGCCAGTGTTCTGAAAATACAGGTGACATACCTGTTTCTTGTAGTTTATATGAAAATCTAGATCAAATAGCGAATTCTTGTGTTATGTCACCAAATACAGGTAGTGTACCTGTCATGTGCAATTCATTTCAAAATATAGGTTACGTACCTGTCACTTGTACAAATACAATGACGCAAGGTAATTCTTACGATATTCAAACATTGAATATGCAAGCAACTTTTCCGTTATGCGGGAATCATCCACGAAGTTTATACAGTGGGGAAGGCGACGGAACAGACCAAGCTGCACGACCAGTGAGCAGACTAATCTCTCTACCCGACACGGCGGTCAGCAATACTCCAACAACGTATAGTACAGGCGCACACCATTGTACACCTACAGTAAGACATATGGTCTCTACCCATCATAGTACTGATTCTTTATCAGTTTCACCGCCCGTAACCTTGATACCCCCGGGTATGACCTACTCTTCAGCAAGATCCCATGGACAGTTTTCCGGACCTACTCAATTTATTGCAGATAACACACCTGTACATGTTAACAGAGGTGTCGTTATGAACACTCTAAACAATCATGATAGAATTGTGCACTCACAGAACGCAGGTCATGTACAATTCATACCACCCGTAACCTTGATACCCCAAACTATATCATCAAATCTATCAACCAGAATAGATCACCAAAACCAGCATCAAGGCTACATACATCCCAGAGCAAATGATACAGGTCATTTACCTGTTTCCCCTAGCATTTGTCACCTTTTACCACGCTCTGTTGGTTCTCTACCTGCTACATGTGCAGGTCATTTACCTGTTTCTTCTATACATAGTATGCCGGTTGTTTCTAGCGTACACTCTCACATGACCCATCCCCTACCTACCACTATAGGTCACAATGCTAGCCACGTTTTTGCAGAGGATCCTTCACCTTTTCCTTCTCACGGCTGTACGAGAAACAGACCCAGTCAACCGACCATATCGGATGCAACACAGCCTGTAAATCTAGCAGAGATGATACGTGCTGAAGTCGGAAATGCGCTACAGAACCTGCTACAAAACCCCAGTACTCTTTCCGTAGGAACCACTCCAGGAAATCGAGATAACATTAGCGAAAATGAGGACTATGATGAAAATTCCACATGCAGTAATTTTGAACAGATTCTAGACCAACCCAGACCTAGAAAGTCAAGCGTAAAGATACCACCATTTACCGGGAAAGAGGATTGGAAAATATGGTATGCTAGATTTGATGAGATGGCTGAACGGAGAAGATGGTCTGAGCTACAGAGATTGGATGAACTGTTGCCGCGATTGCATGACACTGCAGCAGAATTCGTCTATGGACAACTCCCGAAGTCCACACGTAAACATTACCTTAAATTAATACAGGAATTGAATAACAGATTCAGAGTAGTGGAAACAAGGAAAACCTTTATTGCTAAATTTAGCAACAGACAGCAAAAGCCAGGTGAAAAAGTAGAGGATTACGCAGCAGATTTGAAACGGCTCTATGATAAAGCACACCCCAAAAGAAATGCAGATACGAGAGAGGAAGACTTGTTGCGTCGATTTTTGGATGGGCTCTCGGACAAGGATGCACAGTTTCATGTGGAATATGTAAAGGAGCCCGAGAACATTGACGAGGTCGTCCTCCAGGTTGTCAGCTATGAAGAGACTGGGAGAGGACAGAAACAAAGGGTAGCTCGTCAAGTTCGAGAACAGAGAGATGAGAAAAAGACCAACTCTATGAAGGCACATCCCGTGAGACCCGATGAGTTGACGACGAAAGCAAAGATAAATAACGAACAAACCAGCATAAGAGATCTCCAGGAGCAGTTAGAAAAGGTACGTCGAGAGTTGGAGAAGCACAGTCAACATTATGGAAACACCTCAGCAGACTGTGATCGGAAAACACAGCAGCAGAGAACAGGGCCAAACAACAAAATGGCCTCTGTGCAGTGTTATTGCTGCAAGGCTTATGGACACTTTGCAAGGGACTGTCCACAGAAGAAGGATGTGTCACCCCAGGAGTCGCAATCTGTTGCTGCTGCCTCTCATTTAAATGGCCAGTAGCCATTTCTGAGGGTCGAGAGATGGCTGAAGGAAAAACTGACCTACTGACGGACAGTGAAGACCCCGAAACCATGGGACAAGATTTTATTTTTCCATTTTTTTCGAGTAGAAGATTACCAGATTCGACAGGAATCTATATTGAAGGGAAAGTCAACGGAATTAATGTACACTTCACGGCAGACACTGGTGCAACCACTAGCATTCTTTCACTCAAGGCCTACAACGCAATTATAGAAAAAGATAGACCAAAACTAAAGGGAAATTCCGTACTGAAAGGGGCAGGTGGATCTTTAATTCGGGTTTATGGAAATGGAACTTTTAACCTTAATTTAGGTTCACTTACACTGACCCGAAAGCTGCTAGTAGCTGAGATAGAAGACGATGTCCTGTTAGGAATTGACATTTTGAAGGATGAAAAACATGGCAGCGCTGATATCTTACTAACAGAAAATGTTATTCATTTACATGGTCATACTATTCCATGTGTCACTTCCGGAGGAAAACATTCCTCTGGCACGCTGAGATCAGCTGACTTGTATGATGTTCCACCTATGAGTGAATTAATTGTCTCTGCATATATTGAGGGAATGAACAGTACCAATACTAAAGATGCTTTCATGATAGAAGCCTCAGACGGTTTTACAGAGAAATCTTCATTGCTAGTTGCACCAGCCGTCATCCATACTGCTAATAGGATAACTATTCCTGTACGGATTATGAATCCATTTCCTAGGAGTACCCGCGTCTATCCTGATACAATTCTAGGAACATTACAAAGTATAGAAGACATCATACCACTGGAAACCAATAAATCAGAGATAGATGTTAGAAGAGTTTCAGATGTCAACTGCAAAACAAAGGTTGACATTCCCCCACATTTAGATGAACTATGCAGTAGAGCAGTTACACTAATGTCTCCTGAGGAAGAGAGATCTTTTACAACACTTCTCTCTAGATATCAAGATGTGTTTTCCAAGGATGAGTGGGATTTAGGTCAGACAGAATTGACAGAACATCAGATAAATACTGCAGGAGAACTACCATTTAAACAACCACCACGAAGAGTCCCAATTGCTCTTGCCAGTGAAGAGAAGGATGCTGTACTTGAGTTACAGAAAAAAGGAATAATAAGGCCTTCTTCTTCACCTTGGGCTTCGCCCCTAGTGCTCGTTAGAAAGAAAAATGGCAAGCTGAGAGTTTGTGTTGATTACCGAAAACTCAACAGTATAACCACAAAAGATGCCTTTCCTCTTCCCCGTGTACAAGATTGCTTGGATTCTGTTGCTGGTTCCACCATTTTTACTACACTTGATTTAACTTCTGGGTATCATCAAATCAGAGTGAAGGCAACCGATATCTCCAAAACTGCATTTGTAACTAAATATGGACATTATGAATATGTAACCATGCCTTTCGGGTTAACTAATGCTCCGGCAACATTTCAAAGAGTCATGGAGCTGGCATTGAAAGGGCTACAGTGGGAAACTTGTTTGATTTATTTAGATGACGTCATAATTTACAGTAAAACCTTCGAAGAGCACCTTCAGCGAGTGGAACAAGTCCTACAGAGACTGAGAGAAGCAAATTTGAAACTAAAACCGGAAAAATGCGATTTTTTTCAGGATGAAGTTATTTTCCTTGGTCACAAAATAAACAGAAATGGAATTCTTCCACACATGCAGAATGTTGAGAAAATTGTCAACTGGCCCACTCCTAAGACGCTGACAGAAGTTCGTCAATTCCTTGGCATGGCATCTTATTATAGGAGATTCATTCACAACTTCTCTACCATTGCGAAACCACTTACAAATTTAACAAAGAAAACAGTAGTCTTCCAGTGGACCAAAGAATGTGATAAATCATTTGTCAAACTTAAATCTATCTTGATGGGTCCTGAGATAATGGGTTACCCTGATCCAGACCATGGACAATTCATACTAGACACGGATGCCTGTGATGAAGGTATCGGAGCTGTTTTAAGCCAAGTGCAGGATGGACGAGAACGAGTAATCGCCTATGCTAGTAGGACACTTAACAAAGCTGAGAAGAACTACTGTGTGACTGACAAAGAACTTTTAGCAGTTAAACATTTTGTGGAATACTTTCGCCAGTATTTACTGGGCCAGCAATTTGTAGTCAGGTCAGATCATCAGGCATTAGTTTGGCTTTTTAAGTTGAAAGAGCCCAAGGGCAGAGTTGCAAGATGGATAGAAATTTTGTCAGAATATAACTTTGAGGTTCAGTACAGGCAAGGGAAACAACATGGAAACGCAGACAGTTTATCAAGGTGTCCAAACCCAAAGGATTGCAATTGTCCGGATGTGGATAACATGGAGGTACTTAAATGTGGACCATGCAAGAAATGTCGTCGCAGGGCAGAAAATGTATTACCTTTAGATTCTCAGCAATCTGATGAGGTAACAAGGAAGGTCAGCACCAGGAAACAGGGTCCAGAGTCTTCTTTGTCTGATTGTACTATTTGGAAGAGCCAGTATTCTTCCATTTCTCTCCATACATTTCAGCGTGAGGACCCAGATATCTCACCAGTTCTACAATGGAAAATGAACGATGAACGGCCGAGAAAAGAAGATTCAGTTTCCTGTTCAACTGCAACCAGACACTACCTGAGTTTATGGGATCAATTAGTACTGAAAGAAAATGTTTTGTATAGGTCCTGTACTACAACACTGGGAGATACTTTAGAGCAATTCATTGTCCCAAAAATTCTTTAAAAAGAAATTTTGAAAATGTCTCACTGTTGGCCATTAGCAGGGCATCTAGGAATAAAGAAAACTAAGTTCAGACTAACCAGAAACTTTTACTGGTTTGAGCTGAAAGAGGAAGTTAGGATATTCATTAACACTTGTGATAATTGCTCTATGAACAAACCTCCTGTCCAAAAACCAAAGGGTCTGCTTCAAAATTTGCGATTCGGTGCACCCTGGGAGTGTCTAGCCACAGACTTCATTGGTCCATTGCCTGTAACAGAGAAAGGAAATCGCTACATACTTGTTGTTATGGATTATTTTACCAAGTGGGTAGAAGCATTTCCGGTACCTGACCAAACTGCTGCCACTACTGCCAAAGTTTTATTGAATGAAATTATAACCAGATATGGTTGTCCTTTGATTCTTCATTCAGATCAAGGACGAAACTACGAGTCAAATATATTCAAAGAATTATGTTCTCTTCTACACATAAAGAAAACAAGAACAACTGCTAGGAATCCAAAGTGCAATGGAATGGTTGAGAGATTCAATCGTACACTAGTGCGGATGATTAGGGCATTTATTTCGGATGCTCATGATGAGTGGGATCTTCATCTTCATTGTCTTACATGTGCATATAGATCTACATGTCATGAGTCAACAGGACTTACCCCAAATTTACTTATGTTTGGTAGAGAACTTAGAATGCCCTATGAGGCAACCCATCATGCATTAGGCTCCAATGGTGAAGCAGTTTCATCCTATGGTGAATTTGTAGAAGAAATTAGGTCAAAACTCTATGAGGCCCATGCCATTTGTAGAAAACATTTGTGCCAAGCTGCAAAAAGACAAAGAGATGTGTACAATACTAAAACACTGGTTCATACATATAAAGCGGGTGACATTGTATGGCTCTTGAATGAGAAGATTGGGGACAGTGAGTGTCCGAAGTTTAGAAGTGCTTATATTGGACCATGTGTTGTACTAAAAGTCTTGAGTGAGCTGGTTTTCAAAATTCAGTTAGATGCTCGAGGAGAGAGCAGAGTAGTTAACCATAATAAACTGCTTCCCTATATTGGAAATACACCACCTAAGTGGGTGTTGAAACTTACCAGAGAACTTAAATCAGCATTGTAGATTTTAAGTCAATGAGATTTTGACTTGTTTTATTGAAAATAAAAAGTGAGATACTTTTTCCTGCTATGTTTGTTTATTCATATTGTAGCAATATGCTTAAAACAAATCACGACTTCCATGGGTAAAATTTATCACTTAGCTATCAGGTGATATACCTGATTGGGGTGGACGGGGAGAAATTTAATTTTTTTTTTATTATTATGAAACCAAACTTTACATGTGTGTATGATACATGTTAAACTTGTACATATCATTAGAGTATATGTTCATATTACATGATAAAATTTCATGTGTGTATTTATTACTGTGCTTACCTTGTACAGTTCTTTGTTGCAGGTCATTGTCATGTCACAATCATCTGTAATCACTTCAGCTGGAAAGCGTGGTCGATCGTGGACCTGTAAGCTGTGTCCATTCAAGGGGGAGAGGCACTATGTTTTGAGACACATCTATTCCAAACACTTGACCTTCGATGAATATCCCTACGTGTGTCCTGTTTGCGAATACCGTCATTATGATTACAGCAATTTCTCCAAACACGTCCAGTGGTACTATCTCCATGCAGCGTTGAAGGGTGAAAATTCCTTGCCTATGCCTACGTCATCCGACATGTCAGAGAGCAGCAGGATAGCCCTGGGCATGTTGGACCAGATGTCTGTGGTGGATTCGTTACAGCACTGGCAGCGACAACGCCGAATGCGAACCAGTCAACCTATTCAGCGGCAGACTCCATCATGCGTGCGGCCCATCCTACCAGCCCCAGTCATTGCTGCTGCGCATGACTCTGAACCCAGTCCTGTGTCTGTCTGTGCGGATTCCTGTCCCTCTGCCACTGACGTCTTGCACCAGTCACCATCTGCCATATCGCCACCTGTTCCTGTTTCCAACCCAGTTCCTCATCCTACTGACATTCCACCATCCAGTGCACCAGTGCCTTCTTCATCATCAGTACCAGTGTCTGCTTCTTCATCAACGACTCTCCAGCATGACGAGGTTGCCGTCCTGTCGGAGTTTCTGGTCTTCGAAGACACGTCAGAATTCGACCAGGAGCCTTCAACCAGAGAAGTGGGTACCAATACATCACCCAGGAAGGAATCGGACTCTGAGGTAAGGAAACTTCAAGACATCATTGCAAGTCAGGAGAGGGCCCTCCGCAACAATACGAAGGTGATCCAAAACCTCCAGAGGATGTTACAGGAGCAGAAGTCCAATGATGGAACCTCTTGCTCAGTTCATAATGGTCCTGGAGAGGGAGAGCGACCTAAGATCACATCAAGGAGGAAGCTTCCGGCTGTTCCAACTTTGAAGTCAGTCGTTTTTAAACCTCAGAGACAGCGACCTAGACCTAGGAGCCCCCGACCTTCACCTCTGCATGACCTCTTCAAACCAGACACTAAGAAATATAGGAAACATTAGGTAAAACCAAATAGTACATGTATAGGTAGGACATAAGTAACTATAGTATTTATTATTTAAGGTAAAGTCTTCATTTCATTATAGCATTCGAATTGTCTTACAACAGGAGATTTTCTTTAAAAGTTCATTACGATTTATGTCCATCTGTAGAATAGCCTCTATATCAGTTTGTAAATTGCAATAGAATAGATCGATTTTCAGGTCTAGTTAGGATAACTTTGTTGTAGAATGCACCTAGGTTTCAAATATATGTAAATACATATAAAGTTTAATTTTTATTACTTACCTGTGAGCATTCAATGTTGACATTTTCAAATGAGTGCAAGTTGACCAATGATTCCTCTTCTGGTGACGTGAATTCATCGAAGTTTCACATGTACTATATTTATTAACTTTGAATTTATGCAATGGAATCATTATCGAATGTGTGAATGTTCGATAGTTAAACTATTTAATTTACTTGTTGTAAATATGCTTTGAGCGTGGCATTATTTCTGATGCCGTAGTTAGCTGTATTTTGTTAGCCTAACCTTACCTCGAGTGTTCCCGAGTGCTTTGTTTATTGTTGACGGTCTTTTCCCATAATGCATTGCGCATAATTTGTGCACAAGTATTATTACAGAATTTAATTGCAATATTTATTTAAAATAGTATTACAGTCAATTGTTTTATAGGCAATGATTGTTAATTATTGCGCTTGATTAATTTATTTAATTATTTTTATCGTGTGGGAATATTTAGTGTGGGAAAGGGGGAGGTATCGATAATCGGTAGTTTTGTATGCGACGCTTTTGATTGGTCGCGTTTCATGATGTCATGATATGCAACGTAAATATCCGAGTACTTGCAGACTATACGGGGTTGCTACATTTACAGAGTACCAAGAGGGTGTGTATTGCTCTGTTAGATATTTTCTAAGTTCCAAGTAGGGGGAAACTTAAGTTTTGCTATTTAACATTCATGAAAGGAGTCGTGGTTTGTTAATATAGGCTGATTAGTTTTAGCAGCGAGTGCTAAGTGTTTTACATTACTGGTTGAGATTACCAGTTTTAGTATTTTAGTATTAGTAGCAGCTAACCAGTTTACAGAGTGCCGAGAGGGTTTACTCTGTTTGATAACTTTCTAAGTTCAAGTAGGAAAGTTAGGTTTATCGCTAATTAGCATTCACGGAGGGTTGTGATTTGTTAATATTTAGCGTTGAGTTTTAGCAGCGAGTGCTAAGTGTTTTATATTACTGGTTGGGATTGCCAGTCAATACCACGTCAGATATTTAATTATCGTTACTGGTTAAATATTTACCAGTGTCGTTCATTAATGGTTAGGTTGCCCAGTCTCCTTGGATTTAATTAATATTTCTTGGGTATTACTGGTTGAGTTTACCAGTTGCTTGAACTACTGGTTAGATTTACCAGTTTTCTTGGATTTAATTAATGTTTCTTGAATTCATTACCGGTTGAGTTTACCAGTCGCTAAATTACTGGTTAAAATATTACCGGGTCAGAATACATACATGTAAGACAAGAATGTAAACTCGTAATTATCTTTTATTCATTAAACTTTTATAAAACTGAATAAATCTGTGTTCAGAATAAACTTGTTATTCGTTTAAAATACAAGACTTGTGTGTTTTCGTTCTTTAGTAATTATTTACATTATTTCAAGGAGTGATAATCCAGTGCGTTAGTGTTCCGGTGACGTTACAAATACCTCTATTTCATCCAAACCTTTAATTGTAAACAAACTTTGCAGTGCCTATATATAGACCATCTGATACTTAATCCACCTACGTGTTCTTGTTCTTCGTCTTCTTTCAACTATAGTCCAGCTGGACATGTCATTACTGGTGACGTTGATATGTTGAAAATGAGGATCTCATATCACTTATTCTAAAAGGTCCTAAATACGGAGAACCTCTGTCTTTCAATTGGCGACAGAACTTCATCTCTATGAGTAAGATGAAGAGAACGAACAAGTGATCAATTTCATAACTCCTATTAGCAATATAAAATAGAGAGTTGGACAAACACAGACTCCTGTATATACCAGAAGTGGGGTCCGATGCTTAGAAGAAGTAAGCATCCCCCTGTTGACCGGTCACACCCGCCGCGAGTCCTATATCTTTATCAGGTAAACGGAGCTATTAGCAGTCAAAATTAGTGTGCCAAGAATTGCCTAACAATGGGTATGAAACAAGTTAGACAGCATTTGATCCAATGATAGGATGTATTGGGAAAACTAGATTGTTATAACGACCGTAGAATTTGCGAAATTCCGACTTCTATAGATAGGCTAAATATGAAAAAGAACTGAAACTTTGAGAGGAATATTAAAATCCCGCATTAGACACGTCAAAAACAAAAGTACGTACCATCTATCTTTAAACCAGAAGTGATAAAAGAATTAGAGGTTACATGAGCAATATGTTTTACTTCCAGCTGACAAAGCTTGTAAGAACATTGTATTTGTTTGTAAGGCTCATTATTAAAACTGTATTTTAAACGAACTTGGCATTAATTCCACTTTGGTAATCGTACTTATACTCCAACTGCCCTTTCAAAAGATGAAATACTTCAAAGCCTTGCTTCAGTTTTGGACACATTTAATATCCCAGTCAATGGGTCGAATGAATATAAGTTACCGTACCTATACTGGATTCCCAATCTTCATAAAAACCCGTACAAAGCTACATCACCGTATATAACGTCATATTGGAGTCGTTGTCACTGTGGAACAGGAGTCGTTGTCACTGTGGAGCATGAGGGATCGGCTCCGAAGCGGAGAAAACGCAGTATCACCGAGTATGAGATCGATTTCCTCATAAACTACGCCATATTTCTGCAAACATCATATTGCATAGAGTGTGGTAGATATATTTTGATCATTCAAATTTGTCACCGAATTTCAGAAACCCGTAGAGCCCTAGATCCTGATCAGGTAAACGGAGTTATCCGCAGTCAAAATCAGTGTGCCAAGAACGGCTTAACAATCGGTATGAAACACAGCATTTGACCCAATGATAGGTTGTATTGACGAACTAGATCGTTATAACGACCATAGAATTTGCGAAATGCTGATTTCAATAGAGACTGTTGAAGCCCCTGTATCATCAACTTGTTTGTCAGTAGCTTACCTCGATTCAAAAACTGACAATACGCAGAACAAACTCTTGCATATCCAATCAGTTGAGATGAATAAACACCATATGCAGGTGATAATGGAATATTGCTCTAGTTCGTTAATACAACCTATCATTAGGTCAAATGCTGTCTGACGTGTTTCATACCGATTGTTAGACCGTTCTTGGCACACTGATTTTGACTACGGATAACTCCTGATCAGGATATAGGGCTCACGGCGGGTGTGTCCGGTCAACAGGGGAATGCTTACTCCTCTTACGCACCTGATCCCACATTTGGTGTGTCCAGGGTTTCGTGTTTGCCTGACTTTCTATTTTGTATTGCTTATAGGAGTTATGAGATTGATCACTGTTAGTTATCTTCACCTTTCATAGGGTCCACAGCGGGTGACTGGTTGATAGAGGATTGATTGATTTATCAAATATTGTTTAACGTCCTTCTAGATAATTTTTCACTCATATGGAGACGTAACCATTGCCGGTGAAGCGCTGCAAAATTTAAGCCTATGTTCGGCGCTTACGGCCTTTGAGCAGGGAGAGATATTTATCGTGCCACACCTGCTGTTTTTGTGGTCCGCCCCATTTAGTCGCCTCTTACGACAAGCAAGGGTTCAAGGGGATGCTTAGTTCTCTTGGGAACCTGTTCCCGCCTCTGGTGCGCCCGGCTCTTCGTTTGTATTTTTATTGGTATGGATTTTTCGTTTGTCGTGATACAGGGGCGGATGGTCCATAAGGTTTGTCAAATTGTTCGTGTCATTGGTCATATCGCTGCGTTATGTATTTTTATTTTTATTTTACCTTGATAACGAACAGTGATCAATCTCATAACTCCTACAAGCAATACAAAATAGATAGTTGGGCAAACACGGACCCCTGGACATACCAGAGGTGGGATCAGGTGCCTAGGAGGAGTAAGCATCCCCTGTTGACCGGTCACACCCGCCGTGAGCCCCATATCCTGATTAGGTAAACGGAGTTATCTGCAGTCAAAATCAGTGTGCCAAGAACGGCTTAACAATCGGTATGAAACACGTCAGACAGCATTTGACCCAATGCGAGGTTGTATTGACGAACTAGATCGTTATCTGACATTTCTAGGTATCGGATGTTATTGGAGTTTAGTGCTTTAATCTGCACATCATCTTGATCCGGCTGTATACCCTTTTCCCTGTTTGTTTCATGGTTTTTCACACACACACACACACACACACACACCTGTTTGTCATAAATATTTACATGTGTGTGACGTTATCGTTTGACCCGTATCTGTTGGTTAACTCGCCTTGATTTAATTTTTTAATGCCTAATATCCTATAATTTAACGTACAACTAATCTTATTTCGGCCTTGGGTGTCGACCTTGAAATTTCAAATCGTAACATTATTGTATTTTTCCAGATTCTTTCACGTAATTTTGTCTTCTGAAAATATAACGGATTTTACTTCGTTTTGACCTTGAGGATTGACCTTGTGTTTCTAGATTGTTATTTTCCGGATTTTCTCACGTAGTTTTGTCACAGCAATTCAAGCACAACTCATCTAACTTCGTTTAGGCATTGAATTTTCAAATCATATCATTATTGTATTGTTTCGGATTCCTTCACATAACTTTTGTATTAAAAAACCAGTGGCGGATTTCAAGGGGGGGGGGGGCCCTAAAATTTTCAAATGTAAGGTAAATCGTGGTATCTTCAGTGGCGAATTTAAGGTGGGGGGGGGGGGGGGGGCGCAGCCGGCGCGCGCCCCCACTAAAATTTTCAAATTCAAGGTAAATCGTGGTATCTTATTTAGAAAAATGTACTAAACGATAAAAGAAGCAATATTTTTTTCCACTCCCCGAGAAATAAATGACAAAATCTTTTGATTTCTTGAATTACTTTGTTGAGAGAACTCATTTTTTTTCGAAAACCCCTTAAAATTTGCGTCATTTTATTAATTTCACCTTATAAAAAATGATAGAAAATAGTACAAATGACTAAATAGGAGACACATTTCAAGCCCTATAGAATCTGTAAAATCCAGGGGCCGCTCTCTGAGCCCCCATTGGGGGCCTAAACCCCCTGCCTCATAAAGCGGCGCCTCCCGTAACCGCACTTCCTGGATCCGCCCCTGATCTTGTTTAGTAAAATGTATTAAACGATCAAAGAGGCAATAATTTCTTCCACTCCCGGAGAAATTTATGACAAAATCTTTTTAATTCTTTAATTCCTTTATTGGGAGAACTCCTTAAAATTTGCGTCATTTTACAGGGATTCGTGTTTGCCCAACTGTCTATTTTGTATTGCTTGTGGGAGTTATGAGATTGATCACTGTTCGTTGTCTTCACTTACCATAGACAATTGCTTCTCCAATAAAATGGAAAACGGAAATATTCATATCTCTTTATCAGTCATCCAAAAAAATTACTTTGTTAAACACCACTTTTTTTTTTTTTTTTTTTTTTTACTAATATCACCTTATTAAAAGTGATAGAAAATAGTTGAATAGGAGACATATTTCAAGCCTTATAAAATCTGTGAAATCCATGAGCTTCGCCCCCTGGGCCCCCATCAGGGCTTCGCCCTGGACCCACTGGGGCGTCAGGGCGGCCCCCACACCCCCTGCCTCATAAAGTGGCGCCCCGTAACCACAATTCCTGGATCCGCCCTTGAAAACAGTAATTCATTCTAATCTAATTTGTTTAGTGGTAAATATAATTTAACGTAAGACTTGTTTTATCGGGCAGGTGTGACCGGTCAACAAGGGATGTTCACTCCTCTTAAGCACCTGATGCCACTTCTGTTATGTGCAAGGGTCCGTGTTTGCCTTACTCTTAATTTTGTGTTCTTTATAGAAGTTATGAGATTGATCACTGTTCATTATCGTCATTTTTCCTTTTGCCAAAGTCTCTCAGATTCTGTAGTTATCTTGCATCTTTGAAATCAGCATATTTGCAGCATTATACATGCATGTTAAACAAGTGATCAAGTGTTTTGAATAACTTTTTAATGCATGTTTACTCCTTTATCCAGGGGATATCACCCATTACATAGATTTTAATTATTGCATTATGTTTTCCTACGTTTGCGACGTCACATGTGTAACAGGAAAGGGAGAAAATGCAACGGACGAGGCCGGGATTCGAACCCGGGCCCCCTGAATCTCTAGTCAGGTGCTCTACCAACTGAGCTAACTGGCCACCTGTGATCGAACCCGGCCGACCGCTACATTCCTCCCTCCTTAAATGTCTTCACACCCTGAAGACATCAACCCAGGATCTTTATCCCCTGGCAGGCATTTTCACCTGTCAGTTCCAGGGGCTGGTCACGGCACCAAATGTAACAGGAAAGGGAGAAAATGCAACGGACCAGGCCGGGATTCGAACCCGGGCCCCCTGAATCTCTAGTCAGGTGCTCTACCAACTGAGCTAACTGGCCACCTGTGATCGAACCCGGCCGACCGCTACACAAGCAAACGTCAATTTTACGTAGTTTGTTTATAAAATGTCAGAGAGCAAAGCAAAATTCCCAACCATACAGTAACGTAAATGAATAACCAGGGTGGGCGGGGTTAACATGTGATAAAAAGATCTCCCATGGTGTTTTTGTTTTTTGTTTACATATGTATATTGAACTCAGTGTGTGTTTTTATCCCCTCGCCAAGACTCGGGGATAGAAGACACACAACTCGTTGAATATAAATGACCATAGGAGATCCTATATACATGTATATATATATACATGTATATGTTTTATTGCAGAGAACAAATCTTTACATTTCAGAGTTATCATGTATAAATCTTAGGTATATATTTTTATTTTATACTATCTATTTTCTATTGCCTTATTTATTTGTCAGCGAATATGTTTTATGAAGGACCATAAAGTCTGAATATAATTGCTAATACGAAGCTAAAGTGACCATAAAATGTAAATATGTTAATAGAGTATTTAATAGAATTCAAATAGTTTCATTGTTATCGATATCTGTATTAATATAGGGAGGTGACCATTCTACATTGATCCAGTGCCTTTTTATGGGATTCGAAACTGTGACTGTGAGATGTATGAGAGTTTGACTTCTAGGCAGGCAATTTTACTTTCACTTTAAACTGTAAGTTGAAAAGAGCATGCTGCATCTTTGATGTAAAATATCTCGAAAAGGAATCAAGTTTGCAAATTTGGCCTTGTTGGAAAGGCTAGGATTTTTGCTGAAAGTTGATATCTGTCATTATACTGGGATTTTTTTTTTTTTGAATTACGAGGGGTTGAAAATGGGTATATTTTCCTCATTTTTGTTGATTTTTTTGCTTCCAGGATGGCAGGTGTCCAGGGTCTTTAAAATCTTTCACATGTGTACTTTCAAGAACAATTTACATTATTTTTGAAAATTGGTTGCCATGGTAATAAAATCTGAAAATTAAAACATGGGCTTCTGAAGGCGAATTTTCCTCCATTTCCTGGTAGTTTGAGACCTAATGTAAACTATTCATTTGATATTTATTCATTGTGCTATCCTGCCTAAATAGCACAATGCCTAAATAAAAGAATTTGTTATTACAAGTATTATCGGCTCAAGTAATTAATAAAAGAATTGGCTTTATGACCATGACCTGACCTAGGGTATGTTAAATTTACCTAGAGAAGCCATTGTGCTAAAACAAACTTAATATACAGCACAACCAGCCGCAAAACATCTGACCTACTGCCCGAATTGAATAGTGACCTTAACCTGATATCTGAATAGACCAGAAGGTGTGTCGAAGCTTAACTGGCTGCCCTGTAATCCCTCATAGGCTGCTTAGCAGCTGCAATGACAAGAGTGATACAAGTTTAATATTTATTAATTGGATCAGAAACAGGATGCAAATTTACATATATGGTGGAAAGGGTCGCATGCAAACTTTTTGTGGGGAACTGGGGAGGCGGCCAGTGTGCCAGTTTGACTACCAAAGTAGGGGCAACACAGGGGGCCCTATGTGGACATAGGTGCCCGAACCTGAACGAGTCCCCACGTTCTAAGGGAGGTAGAGATTTCTGCGCATCTCACCGGTCTCCTGCGTGTTACCTGGTTTAATTAGCAAGTGCGGAGCAAGCTTGTAGACCCTCCTACAGTTGTCGCAACATGCACCAGCCTGTAGCATCCCCTCCCTTAGTAGGAGGTGGATGTGGCCCCAGCTATGAACTAGCTGAGAGCCCCACGAATTAAACTTTAGCAACTTATGCAAGAAATTAGTATTTTCTAAAAATATTCACTGACCCTTGTCCTAGTTTAATGGTCGTCTGGAGGGTACACGTGAAATACCTGCCCCCTGCTTTAGTAGTAGGTGGGAGGAGAGCCGGTTTTGGCGCATAATTAGTGATCAGCTACCCCAACGCACTCCCCAGTCCGCCACAGACATTGGAACAATGTCCCCCACAAAAATTGATATTTGTATGTTTGTTTTTCCTTTTTTCTTCATGCATACTTGAAATTGGAGGCACTTAAACAGTGGGGTGGGCGACGTGCACCCTCGTCGTCGCCCAGGGCCCGCAGGCGCGAGGGGAGAACATTTATCTTTTCGCTTCCCTCTCCGAACCCCCTGTGCACTCTCAAGCAATGGTTACTAAGACCAAGTTATCACCAAATTGACAAATTTCGGTAATCGCTCTCAACTTGAAGATTACCTGCATTTCCTGTAATTTTCGTGAGAATATTTAAAACTTTCAGGATTTCCGACCAGTAATTAGATTGAATTCTGAAGTTGATCATTGCAAAAAGTGTAACCTCGAAGGTAATAAATTAACAACAAGGTCATCTCAATTCTGCGGGGTGGGCGACGTGCACTCTCGTCCGTCACCCAGGCCCCCTGGAGGCACAATGGGAGAGCGTTTATCTCTATGCTACCCCCTTCGAACCCCCTTGCGTACTCTCAAGCAGTGGTGACTTAACCAAGAGGTCACTGGTATCACCAAATTGACACATTTTGATAGTGATTAGGAAAGTTGTAAATTATTTGAATTTCCTGGATTTTTCAAGGGAATAGCTAAAACTTCAGGATTCCTGACCAAAATTAGACTGAATTCTGAAATGACCATTTCAAAATGTGTAATCTCAAAGGTGACGTAAGATTAACAACAAAGTGGTCGCAGTTCAGGCGGACTATAAGACTTGTCAGCTCTGAATAACTCCTATGATGGAAAGCAAAAATTGGACAAAATTTCCTAACACCAATTTAGCAAACCACCTTCCAAAGTCCTACTGGAGGAAAATTACGTCCCATAACTGAAACTGGTATACCTCTAAAGGATTCCGATTGATTCTGAAGAGTTTCAGCAGAAAATTCTAGAATAATTTTGAAGTCTGAATTCCGTCAAAAAAGATCTTACAAGTCCCAAATACTTCCGTAAAAACTAAGGTAATGATAGCAGAATGGCACATTGCTAAATACCATTTCCGACGATTCCTAAGATAAAACAATAAACTGTAATGGATCAAACTTTTTCGACCGGGAATTCCTCATAAATTCGTCAAACTAATCCAAACGTTCCAGAGCCAGTGAGAATTAACCCAAACTCAGCTAAGAATTAAAATTAAGACCGATTACTCGAGCCAAAATACGAAAATTACCCAGCCCATTAACACCCCTAAGCCTCTACCCTCAAAGCCACGCCTCCTCGGAAAAAGTGGGATAACAAAACATGACACTTCCTGACGTGGTTACTCGACTGCTGGAACCATACAAACTCCAATAAATGCCTATTGAATGAATTATGGAAAGAAAAATTCAACGCCGAATACAGCTGAGACAAAACCAGTCAATTATTTACATGAAAATGGAATGGAGTGTGATTGACTTAAAGTTAACCAAACAATAACTTTTGGTTAGACTTGACATTGAGAATAAACAACAACGAACCAATCAACAATCTGCAAGTCCGAACTTAAATTGAGATTGTGGAAAATTATCGGAAACAAAAACTGGAATTAAATGCAACTAATGATATGGAACTAGGGTCTCTGTGCTATGGAAAGTGCTAAATATTTAAAGAACGACAAGGTGAGAATATACTGCGACTCGTACGCTGTGATGCTGGTTCTAGCACAAACCTGAAAAGTGTGTACGAAATAGCATATAGCGCTCCACGTCACGTACGCTGTCGGAATCATCTGTAAACTACATAAAATAAAAAGAAGCAAATTGCTGAAATAGCAAGAATACCACGTAATTGCATAGGGATGTTAATAATAGATAAGTACTATGAAGTTAATGACTCTGCATAAATTGACCGGTGAGGTCCTTGGTACCTAAAATTGTGATCGTGCGTAGTAAAAACCCGTGAACCCGTGACCGTGAATAGCAATGGCTACCCTGAAACTTGGGCCCAATAATGCCTAGCAAGTAAACCTAGCGAGATAATGTATTGGTTAGCCACATTGCAAATTGAACCTCGTGGTAGGTTGAGGTCCGAGCCAATGGTCTATGCAGTGCCGACATGGCACAATCAGGTATACCTGAACGTTATCCAGGTTCATCTGTGTATGACATGTAAATGAATAAATACAAGTAACGCGACATAATGAACTGATTACATAATGAAACGAATTAAGAGTAAGCAAGCCTTGGAATTTGTAGCATGATCTGACTATCTGGTGCCCTTTGCTTGACCGACTCGCTAGCCATGCCTATGAAAGGTCATGAAACCTACGTTAACCAAGTACCTTGAATCATGAATGGCATTTTGGCCAAAAGATACAATCAAAATGCTGCCATAGGTTTGCCATTGGGATACGTAATAATAGAGCACCGGCAATGCTAGGTATATTAGGTGGTGTAGGACATGACCAGGATAAGAATTTACATATGGCGGCGGCCAGAAGATACATACAGAAACTAAGTGTGAGTATGGTATCGCTCTATGGGCTATGTTGTGCGAGTGCTTTACGACAGCCGATAGAATTTGAACTAAGTGAATATTAAGGAATATCAAATAGATGCAGCGACTCACCATGTTGACCTTGAGAAGGGATGGTAGCCTTCGTCAGGGATTAGACGACTCTCGCCGGCTGAATAGGTACCTCCTGCCTTCAGGGGAGGGGGAGGACCAGCGTTGTCGTGCTTCACTGCCTGGTTGGTATGCCGTCCTTGTCTCGAGCTCCAGTCCCGTGGAGATCCCGGTTAGAAAGGTCTGTGTGTGGTGGCACGATAAAAATCGCTCCCCGCAAAGCGGCCGAGCACAGGCCAAAATTTGGAAACCCATCGCCGACAGTGGTGACGATTCTATTCAGGTTGACCTTGAGAAAGGCGAGTAGCGTTCGCCCGGGATTAAACCGCTATCACCGGCTGAATGGGTACCTCCTGCATTTAAAAGAGGGGGGGGGGGTGACCATAACGTTGCCGTGCTTCACTGCCTTACCCTCCTAGTCTCGGACTCAAGTCCCGTGGGGATCCAGGATAGAAAGGTCCACAGCACCCATCGCAGTTGTAACAGGCCGTCAAATTAAACCGCGGGTCCGAGTCACAGGTGGCACGATAAAAATCGCCGAAGCTGAGGCTCCCCGCTTAGTGGCCGAGAAAACGCCTAACTCAGGCCAAAGTTTAGCAACCCATCGCCGACAGTGGTGACGATTCCGTTGTTGGAAGAGATGTTTTATTGTATTGCTTATAGGAATTAGATAGGTCACAGTTCGTTATCTTCACCATGGACAAAACAAATCAAAAACCACTCGATCGGTATTGCTTCGATTTGTCCCTTTTTTTCTTTTTTTTGGGCTTCATCCTGTTGCTGCACTGGTAAAGGATTGTTTGGCTGCGTATACGATTGAACGATGTTAATAAATTAGCTCGATGGCAATGGATTGTCATTAAGAAAATCATTTTTCACAATGTGTTGAATCTAAGGTTTGAGCAGAATGAAAAGTTAACTCGTTCCCCGTTAGGCGGAATTGTAAGAGGCAAGATAGTTCGAACCAGGTTTATTTCGTAAACGGTACGAACTGTATTAGCCAATCTTAATTAATTGTGGACTATTTGATATGTATCAAATAATCTTGATTAAATAAAGTCTCCTTGCTTAAAAATTTACAAATACTCGAAAAGATTATGACATTTTGATGCTCTATTTAAAGCAATACAAGCTGTAACTGACGGCATTTTTCAACTATCCAATTATGCATCAATTAACTCCCATCGGTATAACTAATATAATCCCCAAGATCTGAAGAAAAATTCAGCAAAATAAACAAGGGAATATTGTCTGAGAGCATACTGTAACGACACCGGATAAACGCACTAGTATATGATGATAAAACTAAATTATTTCTTTTTCTCTTTACTTCCAAATTTAAGGTTAAAGAAAATAAAAGACAAGTTTTGTAAAATTAACAAATCAACGGTTTATTCTGAACACATTTTATTTCTATAAATCAATAATTTCAAATAAATCCTTGTGAACTTCAGTATTCTGTCTTATTATTGTTCTCTAACTGGTAGATTTAACCAGTAATTCAATTGTAATGGCAACGGAAAAATTTCCGTAAATAATTCCAGTAATTTCACACTGGTAAATTACAATAAACAGCTCAGCAGATAGCTGCTATCAACTTACTCTGTAACAAACCAATACCAACTCTATTCCCAATCTATTAAAACTCTTTTCCCAAAATAAATGTAATGAAAATTAATTAAATAAAATAACACACCTTCCTACAACCCGTAAATCAGCCAAAATCTACCCAAATCCGTGTTGTCTGCTACAACCGCTGGTTATATACGTAGTAAAATGACATCATGAAACGCGACCAATCATTTACGTCGCGTAAATTACAGCAACCAATGAAAAACGTGACGGGATGCTCTAGTTCCCACACAATATTCTCACGCTTACGAGATATTAATAAAAACTAAAGGAAACATTTGTTTCTTAGTCTAATTATTTCTAGTATCATTAAATATCTATGTAAGCTTTAACAAGAAATTATAATTGAAAAAATAGCGCTCGTTAAACTTCGTAAACACACAGCGCAATGCATTATGGGAGGCGGCCATTACTTAAACAAAGGATACAACGTGGTCTTAACAATAAAGCAAAAAATAAGTCTAAACAGTGGAACACAGGTAATTATACATGTATAAAACTAGTTATTACTCAGTAAACAAGTTATTCCACACATCGTTCATACTCGTAATAACGAAACATTCAATTACGCATCATAAAACAAACAACGCAAATCACACAACTTTTAGGGGGCGATGTCAAAAGCGAAAAATATAATTCATCACCTACATTTACTTACTATTCAGGATGACTTTGAACAATAATTACATACAATAAACAAGAGTACATGGCCATAATCTTACATTTTGCCCCTCCTTAAAAATTGTCCAAGTCCCTTTGGATTGATAACACTACATCTATTTACAAAACAAATATCCATGGGAGCTATATATAATCATAGAAGAGGATTCAACAAATGTTCAATAGAAAATCAGATGAAGTATACTCAGCTCAATATTTTATACAACTGGTATGTATGGCACTATATACAAATACAAGTAATTCTAAATGCACATGCAAGGTGAAGATAACGAACAGTGATCAATCTCATAACTCCTACAAGCAATACAAAATAGATAGTTGGGCAAACACGGACCCCTGGACATACCAGAGGTGGGATCAGGTGCCTAGGAGGAGTGAGCATCCCCTGTTGACCGGTCACACCCGCCGTGAGCCCCATATCCTGATCAGGTAAACGGAGTTATCCGCAGTCAAATCAGTGTGCCAAGAACGGCTTAACAATCGGTATGAAACACGTCAGACAGCATTTGACCCAATGCGAGGTTGTATTGACGAACTAGATCGTTATAACGACCATAGAATTTGCGAAATGCTGACTTCAATCGAGACTGTTGAAATCCCTGTACCATCAACTTGTTTGTCAGTAGCTTACCTCGATTTAAAAACTGACTATACCCAGAACAAGCTCTTGCATATCGAATCAGTTGAGATATATAAACACCATATGCAGGTGATAATGGAATATTGCTACATAAATATGGGAAGTTGACGATGGAGAAGCTGAAATCATCCCGTTTGTCATACAGTTGAGTTGTCAGTTTGCCGTTAATGGCTACTTTCAATAAAATATCTAAGTATGAAGCAGAAGTGGACGACTCTGTGGTGTCCTTTATTTCGAGCTCACAGGGATATATCAAATCGACATATGAATGAAAGCTATCATTGTTAATAGACAAAACGTCATCGATATATCTAAAAGTCGAATTGAAGGTCACAGCGAGAGATTTTTTCTTCTCACGTAGAAGTTTTTGAATAAATTCTGCTTCATATGAATATAAAAACAGGTCAGCTAACAAAGGAGCACAATTCGTGCCCATGGGAATTCCAACAGACTGTTGGAAGACCTGATCACCAAAGACCACGAAGATATTGTCAATGAGGAACTCTAGCATATTTTTTATTTCAACTTCAGAGTACTTGTGCGTGGAATCAGAGTGGTGTTTAACAAAGTAAGTTTTTGAATGACTGATCACTAGATATGAATATTTCCGTTTTCCGTTTTTGTTGAAGAAGCAACTGTCTATGATGTCAAAAAGTCTAGTCTTTAATTTATCGTGAGGAATGGTCGTGTATAGTGTTGAAAAGTCATAGGTTTTAATGCTATTGATTTGGGGGAAATTCTGTGATTTCAAGTTTACAAAAAGTTCTATAGAATTTTTTAGAATCCACATTTGATTAACACCACTTCTGGCATATGTAGTCGCACAGTAAGTTTGAAGTTTCTCCTTCACAGCTGTTAATATTTTCGTGAGGAGCAAAGATAGGGTCTTGGTAGAGCACTTACTGGATCCAGCAATGTATCTTTGTTTGTAAGGGTTTTTATGTAGTTTAGGAATCCAGTATAGGTACGGTAACTCATATTCATTCGACCCATTGACTGGAATATTAAATAAAAATGATATAACAAATTTATGGATCATATTGTACATTAAAAAAATACTCTCATGTCAACACTTTACAGAAAGAAAAAAAAACCCACTGTTTAGTATGTATGTAACATAACACATACATAAAAGATTAATGTCTCATATAAAACTTCATAGTTATTTCGGATTTCAAACATTTCGGTTGAGCATCACTGAAGAGACATTATTTGTCGAAATGCGCATCTGGTGCATCAAAATTGGTACCGTATAAGTTTTACATATAGTCATGTCAACAATTATCAAAAAAATATCAACATTCAACAATTTCCTGGCAGTAACAACAGATCACAAGAAGCTCATCATATGCCAAGAAGAAAGAAAACAGGATTATACTAGCAGGGTGAGTAAAAAAAATCAGTTGTAATTAAACTTATTTACGAAATACTGTACATTCATGTATCATGTTTACAAAATTTGTAAGCTTTTACATCCAAGTAAGTAACAACACTGAGCAAACTCATTGCAATAATTAATTAATAGATTTAAAGATGTACAGTAGTAAATTTCACTAAACCTGGTTTGTAATATTACTGAAGATAATGTACAGAATGTTTTTACTTTAAATACCATGTTTAGAACGTTATTTGACATAAAATTTGCTTTACCTGTATACCTATTACGAAAATCTTACGGATTAATATCTTTTAAATTTCTTCTGATCGGGTCTGAAGAGGTCGTCTAAGGGAGAGGTATGCTCAATGGAATGGGAAGGACTCCTCTGTCTGGGTCGCTGTCTGGCAGGCTGGTAAACTACAGACTTAATAGCTGGTGGAGGAGGGGACTTCCGACCGCGCACAGTCTGGGGCCTCTCTCCTTCTCCAGGACAAAGGTGAATGCGCCGAGAGGCAGGGTCATCCAGCTTCTCACGGAGCAGCCTCTGGATATCCAAGATGACGGGTGTGTTGTTCCGGAGGGCACGCTCCTGCCTTTCGACAATCTCCTTGAGCCTGGACACCTCATCCTTGTAGGGGGTGGTGTTAGTTCCTACATCCTTGGTGCATTTAGACGTCTCCTGGTCAGTGTCAAACTCACTGGTATCCTCAAAAACAAGAAACTTTGACAGAATATTTACATCCTCCATAGCAAGCACTGCTGAACTACTGGGAACCGTGGATGTAGACTCAGACGATACAAAAGGCTCAGCTACAGGTAGACAGGAGGGTTCAGCTGGAGGCACAGATGCAGGAGTAGCAGGCACTTCAGGGAGACAGGCACCAACATCAACAGGGGTGTCAGCAGACACAGGCTCACCGGAAGAGACAGTTGGAGCCACAACTGGGACAACAGCTGAAGTTCCACTGGGAGGGAAAGTGGACGGCAGAATGGCACGCACTGCTACAGGGGTGGATGGAATAACCTGAACCTCTGTAGTGGCTGGAACTCGGCGCTTCCTCTCCCAGTAGGCTGCAGAGTCTTCAGTAGACAATTGCCGTATCATGGTAAATACTACCTTGCTCTCCTCCCTGACGTCAGCTGAAGAGGGAAGGGGAACAACAGAAGATCCCTTCAATGCTGAGTGCAAGGAATACCACTGAGGATGCTTCCGGAAGTTAGTGTAATCATAATGACAGTATCCACATATTGGACACATGTAGGGCCACTCATCAAAAGTGAGATGTTTAGAAAATACATGTCTTAAGACATAATGCCGTTCTCCTCTAAGATGGCACAAACAGCATTCCCACACTCTCCCTCTCTTTCCAGCTGAAGAAATAGACATCTTGAAAATCTGCAAGAAATAACTGCACAAAGTAAGAACAGTAATACTGGTTGACATAAAACATGAAATCTTTCATGTTAAACATTTTAAACATGTAAAATCATTCTACATGTAGTAACAAATAACAATATTAACATTCCCCGTCCATTCCTTTTTGATGAATATTAAGAATTGTCATGATTTGTTGCTAAACACAAATTATATTAAAAAGACAACAAATCATTTTCTAATTTTTTTTTTAAAAAACTTTATTATTACAATAGGCACTATAACTTTAACAAAACAGTAAATATGCAATTTACTGTAAATTTATGTCTTGTTTTTCAATTTCTCTGACAACTTCGGTGCCCACTTTGGTGGCATACATCCATTGTAGGGAAGTAGCTTGTTATGATTGACAATTTTACACTCGCCACAAACGTCCAATTGAATCTCCAATACTAGGTCACTGAAAACTTTCAGTACTACAAAGGGTCCTGCGTAAGCTTTTCTTAATTTTGGACATTCACCATCCTTGACCTTTTCATTTAGTAACCACACAATATCTCCAGCTGCATATTTATGAATCAGTACTTTTGAATTGTAGATGTCTCTTTGTCGTTTTGTAGATTTGTACAAGTGTTTCCTGGCAATTTCATGAGCATGGTAAAGTTTAGACCTTATTTCTTCAACAAAATCTCCATAAGAGGAAATTTCTTCTCCATTGGAAGCTAAAGAATGATGTGAAGCCTCATATGGCATTTGGATCTCTCGACCAAAGATCAATAAGTTTGGGGTAAGACTCGTCGATTCATGACAAGTTGATCGGTAGGCTGATGTAAGGCAGTTGAGATGAAAATCCCACTCTTCATGGTCATCTACTATGAAAGCTTTAATCATTCGAATAAGAGTACGATTGAATCTCTCAACCATCCCATTACATTTAGGATTACGTGCAGTTGTTCTAGTTTTCTTTATATGCAGCAAAGAACACAGCTCTTTGAATATACACGATTCATAATTACGACCTTGATTTGAATGAATAATCAGAGGACATCCATATCTAGTGATTTCATTCAATAGGACGTTTGCTGTAGCTACAGCAGTTTGGTCAGGAACAGGAAATGCTTCTGCCCATTTAGTAAAATAATCCATTACAACAAGTATATAACGATTTCCTCTATTTGTAACAGGTAATGGGCCAATAAAGTCAGTGGCAAAACATTCCCAAGGAGCACCATATGACATCTTTCCAAGAAGAGCTTTGGGTTTCTGTATTGGAGGTTTGTTCATGGAACAGTTTTCACATGATTTTATAAATATCCTGACTTCCTCTTTCATTTCAAACCAATAAAAATGCCTAGTGACTCTAAATTTGGTCTTCTTTATGCCTAAATGGCCGGACAATAGTGAGCAATGGCACATGTTAAGAATTTCTTTCTTCATGCATTTCGGAACTATTAACTGTTCCATGATTTCACCAAGTGTTGTAGTAATACATTTGTACAAAACATCATTTTTGACCACTAACTGATCCCATAAACTCAGATAATGTCTTGTAGTAGTTGAGAAACAAGTTGCATCTTCTTTCTTGGGTCTTTCATTCTTTACTTTCCATTGTAGGACTGGAGAAATATCAGGATCTTTAAGTTGAGCAGTTTGCAGAGCTGCAGAAGAATATTGACAGATAGTACAGTCTGATAATGCAGTTTTTTGATGTTTTTGTCTTGTAGTGACCTTCCTTGCAACAACCTCTGATTGTTCAGGAGACAAAGATATGGAAGCTAGTTTTTCTGCTCTCAATCGGCACTTTTTACATGGTCCACATTTGAGTATCTCCATATTATCTGCTGATGAACAAGTGCAGTCTCTTGGATTAGGACATCTAGATAAACTATCTGCGTTTCCATGTTTTGTTCCTTGTCTATATTCAACCTCAAAATTATATGCAGACAGGATTTATATCCATCGAGCAACTCTACCCTTTGGTTCTTTTAATTTGAAAAGCCACACCAAGGCCTGGCGATCAGATCTAACCAAAAATGGCTGACCAAGTAAATATTGTCGAAAGTATTCTACGAAGTACTTTACGGCCAAAAGTTCCTTATCAGTCACGCAGTAGTTTCTCTCTGCTTTGTTAAGTGTTCTGCTGGCATAGGCTATTACTCGCTCACGGCCATCTTGAAATTGGCTCAATTCAGCTCTCATGCCTACATCACAGGCATCTGTGTCTAAAATAAATTGTCCATGATTGGGATCAGGGTATCCCATAATTTCTGGTCCAGTTAATATTGTTTTAAGTTTCTTGAAAGATTCTTCACACTCTGAGGTCCATTGAAAAAATTCTTTCTTGTCAAATTTGTAATTGGTTTGGCAATCATGGAAAAGTTTCTAATAAATCTCCTGTAATAGGATGCCATTCCCAGAAATTGGCGTACCTCCGTAACATTTTTCGGGGTCGACCAATTAATTATTTTTTCAACATTTTGCCTGTCAGGTGATATTCCCTTTGCATTCACCTTATGACCAAGAAATATTACCTCAGGTTGAAACAATTCACACTTCTCTGGTTTAAGTTTCAGTCTAGCCTCTCTAAGCCTCTCCAACACTTGTTTAACTCGATCGACATGTTCATCAAAAGTTCTGCTGAAGATGATGATATCATCTAAATATATTAAACAAGTTTCCCATTGAAGTCCACGTAAGGCCAGTTCCATGACTCGCTGAAATGTAGCAGGTGCATTAGTCAAACCAAAAGGCATAGTTACATATTGAAAATGCCCATATTTGTTGACAAATGCAGTCTTCGGAATATCTTGTTCCTTGACTTTGACTTGGTGATAACCAGATGTGAGATCTAAAGTTGTAAAAAGAATATATCCTGCAACGGAATCTAAGCAATCCTGAATACGGGGTAAAGGAAATGCATCTTTAGTTGTCACGCTATTGAGTTTTCTGTAATCTACACATACTCTCAGTTTCCCATTTTTCTTTCTAACAAGTACTAATGGTGAGGCCCAAGGGGAAATTGATGGTCTGATGATTCCCTTTTCTTGCAACTTCATGATGGCATCTCTTTCTTCACCAGCGAGAGCAATTGGGACTCTTCGTGGTGGTTGTTTGAAAGATGGTTGTTTCCCTGTGTTTATTTCATGTTCTGCCAAATTAGTATTTCCTAAATCCCATTCATCTTTTGAAAACACATCTTAATAGTAAAACAGTAGCTTTTTAAATGTTTGTCTTTCTTCTTTAGACAGTAATTCAGATGAACTCTTATAAAGGTCTTTTAAAGGACATAACGCATGTTTCTAAACTTTTTAATTTTTTCAGCAAAATTAACTTTTTATGCCTAAAACTACTTTAAATGTGTTTTAAATGAATTATTTTGCGTAGTTTTCGAGTTTGAAAGCGATGAAATTCAAATCTTGCGATATGCATATTTTCTTTCGCTAGTTTACGCGCCATTATGTGTGACGTCATATGCGCCCTCGGGTTTGAAAACATCTATTAGCCATTTCATAAACAGATTAGATTTAATAGACAAAACACCAATTATCACGTTAACGGCTTGTAAATAAGAATGCATTAAGATGTTTTGTGCCGTGCTCGGGTGTACTAGTTGTCGGTAGAAAGGATTTAGACTGAGTATTTTTCAATTTTTCGAAGGAAGGTACGAGAAAAAAGACGTGGATAATTTTTTTGTTGGAGCAAGAACTTTACCTTAAAAAACACACCCAGTCACCTTTTCAAAAACCGCTTGGACAGAGACCCTGATAAACTGCGAGAAAATGGATATGTCGATGATATAAGCACTGTTAGGCCTATAGCATACATTCTGTTTTGCTCTTCAAATATTCAATACACACTCGGATCAACTGACCCTCACCTTGTAACAACATATATCGACGATACAATGTAACTTCTACCAACTGGTAGATTTACAACAACCAAAAAATAAATAAATATACAAAATAATTGAACTTTTAATTATACAAATAATAGAATATTGTATTTCCTAACTTTAAATTGAATTATAAATTTATTTCCTTATTGAAGTAGCATCTAATTGAGTACGTCAGTAGGCTATAACGCCGTGCTCCCACTTCGTACTTCCTAAAGACGTGCAGATCACAATTCAAAAATAGTAATAAGATTGCATTATCAAAATAAAATAATGTGATTACCACTTTAAATTTGAATATTTTTATTAATTTGTGTGTGTGTTGTCTTTTTCTTTCTTTCCGAAATGCACTCGTGACAATAGCTTGGCATAGGGCCTAGTTGTCAACAATTTAACGTATTATAATTTGTCTAATCCAAAAATAAATAATGATTGCAGTTTATTTTAGAAAAATAGCGCCAATTACAGATGTATAAAGGAATAACATCACCAAACAGTTTGTAGACAGCGACCCATATAAACATTATTTACTCACAATATTGCAGATTTCATACACACTTTACTCGCTATATTTGGGTATTTATATCGTTATATGTGTGCACTGGTGGCGAAAACATATAAAACTCGGACAATTTGTCAACATCGATTTAAATGTTGCCCATGGTAAATAAATTAGGCCCCTAAAAGTTAAGTTTTTAATAATATCTCGCAGTACTTTCACAATCCGAAGGGCGCATGTGACATCACTGTATCATGTGACTACCTACCTAATTAACTAGACTTTTTGAAATCGGGGCTTAGATTTAAGGCTGTATTGTGGTTAATTATCGCAAAATTTCGGCGAACGAACTATTAGAATTAATTACTATAAGCATAAAGAAGACGAAATGCATGTAATGTTGTATACTTTGAAAACATGAGATGTTCCCTTTAAGTGCTCTGGAACCTTGATTTCGTTAATTGTAGGGAGTTTATTATCTCCTGTAACATTACTCTCAGCTACTTTTCTAACACCACTCTTGGATACATCATCCACTAGGGTCATGACCTCTTCAACAGCTTCGCCAGTTCCCAGAACTGTATCTTGATAAACTGTCTTGGACTCCTTGAAAGGATTCATAACCCGGACAGGAACAGTAATCCTCTTTGCGATGTTTATCATTGCTGGCGCCAATAGCAATGATAATTTCTCAGAAAAAGTAGGCGAAGGTTCTAGCAATAGATTTTCATTCTCAGGACTTTTGTTAACAATTCTCTCAATAGATGCAGGAATAATTGCTTCACTCATTGGTGGGATGGTAAATTCATCTGCTGACCTCAGAATGCATCCCACATTCTGTTCTCTAGCAGTAATACATGGAATACAGTGACCTTGCAACTGTATAACACCCTTTGAAAGTAAAATATCAGCTCTACCATCCTTTTCGTCCATCAAAATATCTATTCCTAAGAGAACATCATCTTCTATATCAGCTACAAGTAGTTTCCTTGTCAGTTTAACTGGTCCTAACTCCAGTTTAAAAATGCCATTTCCATAGACATGTATTAAAGATCCACCCGCTCCCTTTAACGCTGAACTTCCGGTCAACATCGGCCTGTTGTCTTCTGAAATTTCTTTATACAATTTGTATGACAAAATACTGGTAGATGCACCAGTATCAGCTGTAAAATGAACAACTATTCCATTAATTCTTCCCTCAATGTATATCCCATCTGTGTCTGGTAATTGTCGATTAGTTGAAAACGGAAAAACAAAATCATCTCCCAAAGTTGTGGGGTCTCTACTGTCCGTCTGTCGGTCAGTTGTCTCACTAGCCATCTCTTGACCCTCAGAAATGACTAATGGTCATTTAAAGGATGGGGTCTAACAACAGGCTGTTGAGTCTGGCTGTGGGGTATTTTCAGAGGACATTCCCGAGCATAGTGTACATTTTGTTTACAGCAGTAACAGACAATGGTAGATAATCTATTGTCCCCATGTTCAATTTTCATGTGGTTTGTCACTTGCTGTGGTTCTTTGGTTCTGTTTTCAGCTAAAATTTCAGTCTCCTCTTTTGTACCATATTTCTGCTTGTAGAACTCTAATTCTTTGTTTAACTTTCGCAACTGTACTTCTAAGTCATTATTTCTTTGCTTGTCTTCTGTCTGCTTTGCTGCATTTCTGGTCTGACCTTCCTTTGAAAACTTCTTAAAGGCTTCACTTCTGGCTTCAGTTTTCTGTCCTTTGACTTGTCTCACCACTTTGTGCTTGTTCTTCTGTGCTCGACCAGTCTCTTCAAAATTTACAACCTGTAAGACTGTTTTGTCTATATTCTCCGGTTCTTTGACATATTCCACATGAAACTGGGCATCACTGTCTGCCAGACCATCTAAGAATCTTCTTAACAAATCTTCTTCTCTCGTCTCAGAGTTCCTCTTGGGGTGTGCTTTATCATACAAACGTTTTAATTCAGCAGCGTGATCCTCAACCTTTTCTCCAGGTTTTTGTTGCCGGTTACTAAACTTGGAAATAAAGGTCTTTACGACCCGAAATCTGTTGTTTAATTCCTCTGTTAGTTTCTTGTAGTTTCTACAGGTAGATTTGGTTAATTGACCATATACAAATTCTGCTGCTACCCCTTGAAATCGTGGTAATAACTCGTCAAGTTTTCGTTTTTCACTCCATCTCTTCCGTTCGACAGTCTCCTCAAATCTTGAGTACCAGATTTTCCAATCCTCTTTGCCATTAAAGGGAGGTAACTTTACTCTGGATTTGGTATCGTGATCTATGGCTGAAGAAGCATCATCACTGGACTCTGTGTTTTCCAAGTCTGAGTCAGAGCTGTATTCGTACCGAAATTTATTGGTCACTGGCCTATTATGCTGCAATTTGGTTGACAGTTTTTCTACTGCTTTTTCTACTTCAGCCTGAATTAACTGAGCAATGTCTGGGGTTGATGTCACATTGTGGATCTGCATAGGAGCACCATCGATTGGAATCTGATAGTTTGGAAAACGATGGCTGTGGTGGTGGTTTGGGGCAATATTCTGGCTTCTTCCAAGGGCACAATTTGTGGCTGAGGCATTTTGAACCACTTGAGTGGGGAAACCCATACTTGAAGCAACAGGTATGTTACCCGAAGATGTAAGAACAGGAATATAACCTGTACAAACAACAGGTAACGTACTTGCTGATGAGGAAACTGGTAAAAACGGACCAGTATGAGATGTGACAGGCACATAGCCTGTATTGTGTGCATTGGACATTAAATTGACTGATCCTACTGTGCCAACATTGGTTCTAGGTTTTGAGCTGTTTGGTATATGCCTTGACTGATTGATGTGAGGTGGCTCTTGAAAATGCATGAATGTAGTGCTTGTCATCGATGGGCTGTGATTGTGAGGTACAGAATGTGCAGTTGAGAGTGTTGCCAAGTAACCAGTATTGCATTTTTGTAAATTCTCTGGCAATGCATTGCTTAAGTCCATGAAAGGTGAACCTACTGGACCCTGTGTGCTTGGTAAATATTATGGTGGCCTATCACCTACTTCATGTGAAAATGGTGAGTGCACTGAAGTGTTGCCCTTGTATGCATTTGTTATAGTACTAGGAGCTCTAGTATGTGAGAAGGGTATCTGGATAACATCAGTAAAACTCACTGGTGTAAATGAGCCTTTGCATGTTACAGGTACATCACCTGAATTGTGTTGTGATAGGGTATTGCATGTAACAGGTAGAAAACCTGTATAATCTGTAACAGGCATTTCACCTGTATAGGTAGCAAGAATTTCAGACTCTACACCTTTTTGTGGAGAATGATTTGAGCTAAAAAATTTATGTACAGATGGATAAGCAGGTGCTTCAATCAGTTTTCTTTGATCTTTTTCAGACTGAACAGATATGTCAGAACTGTAATCTCTACCAACCATCAAGTCCTCTTCTACTTGTCTGCTAATTGGAGAATCCAAATCTCGACTTCTTCGTGCAGCACGGCTACGAGCTTTTCCCTTAGAACCCATTTTGTAATGAATAATGTGTTCAGAACAACCAACAAGACTTGTTATATTTCAAAATAACCACTTACTGAATCTATAAATATAACAGATAATTTTTTTTCTCTTAGCTGGGTTTGATCACTGGATCTGTATTTTTTTAAAAACAGATCCCGCCGTGGATGCCAAAATATTGTAACGACACCGGATAAACGCACTGGTAATGATAATAAAACTAAATTATTTCTTTTTCTCTCTACTTCCAAATTTAAGGTTAAAGAAAATAAAAGACAAGTCTTGTAAAATTAACAAATCAACGGTTTATTCTGAACACATTTTATTTCTATAAATCAATAATTTCAAATAAAACCTTGTGAACCTAAGTATTCTGTCTTATTATTGTTCTCTAACTGGTAGATTTAACCAGTAATTCAATTGTAATGGCAACGGAAAAATTTCCGTAAATAATTCCAGTAATTTCAGACTGGTAAATTACAATAAACAGCTCAGCAGATAGCTTTTATCAACTTACTCTGTAACAAACCAATACCAACACCAACTCTATTCCCAATATATTAAAACTCTTTTCCCAAAATAAAGGTAATGAAAATTAATTAAATGAAATAACACACCTTCCTACAACCCGTAAATCAGCCAAAATCTACCCAAATCCGTGTTGTCTGCTACAACCGCTGGTTATATACGTAGTAAAATGACATCATGAAGCGCGGCCAATCATTTACGTCGCGTAAATTACAGCAACCAATGAAAAACGTGACAGGATGCTCTAGTTCCCACACAATATTCTCACGCTTACGAGAAAGTAATAAAAACTAAAGGAAACATTTGTTTCTTAGTCTAATTATTTCTAGTATCATTAAATATCTATGTAAGCTTTAACAATAAAATATAATTGAAAAAAATAGCGCTCGTTAAACTTCGTAAACACACAGCGGAATACATTATGGGAGGCGGACATTATTTAAAAAAAAGGATACAACGTGGTCTTAACAATAAAGCAAAAAATAAGTCTAAACAGTGGAACACAGGTAATTATACATGTATAAAACTAGGTATTACTCAGTAAACAAGTTATTCCACACACCGTTCATACTCGTAATAACGAAACATTCAATTACGCATCATAAAACAAACAACGCAAATCACACAACTTTTAGGGGGCGATGTCAAAAGCGAAAAATATAATTCATCACCTACATTTACTTACTATTCAGGATGACTTTCAACAATAATTACATACAATAAACAAGAGTACATGGCCATAATCTTACAATACCTAAAATCAGCGTTTCGTATCAACCGCCATTGCGTTGTATACACGGAAATGGGAACGATGATTGCCGAACATAATCGGGTTGCTGAGACCGAGGTCATATACAAAGATGGAAACTGTTTAAAATATTAAATCGTTTCATGAATGACAAGAAATACTATAAGTGTAAGAAAGAAATAATTACGCAAATGTGCCACTGAAATGAAAGTTTGATAGTGAATTTTCTATAAATTGTTTACAATCTGACACGTGCTCAGTGCCTCTCTTTCGCTTTTTTCCGAACTGGTGACCTCCGAGGTCAATGCACATCGGAGATTACGAGCAGGAATTACTGACAGGATGACAATGATTCATGAATCGACATTTTCTGCTGATTTGACGGGTTTATTGCTTCAGATTCACTCTGATTCTAAAGTTATATATTTTCAATCACATATATGTCAAATATTTGTTCTTTTATTTTTAAAGTTATTTACCATCAGTTACAGCTTGTATTGCTTTAATTTTGCTACTGCTTATACTTACACTTGTTATTCTAATCATTGAATGTCGTAATTCTCTACTTACTATGTTTACTGATAAATACCAAAATAAAAAAAGTTATAAAGAGGCCCATGGGCCACATCGCACACATAAGTCACCATGGTACTGCTGAACATTGCGCAGCTATTGTGATTTTTAAAAGATTTCTTGCAATTTTTATTCCCATGAAAAATTTGACTCTATATTGTAGTCCAAACCTAGTTCCATAGGGTCACGATTTAATCATGATACAATGTCACAAGATAAAAAAAAATCCGACAAATAAATACAATAAAGTTGCGAACAAAATCGATCGTTTGCGTTGTACAGACTGCCGATCAGGTTCCCAGGTTCCACCTGAGTTAACCTCCTGGTGTGGGGTCCACCTCTCACCTAGGCGTAAAACGCTGCCTAAATAAATATCCATAGCAACGTATCCAGTAAAATCAGTAGAAAACAGGTTAAACTTACCATATATGTGCAATCTGTAGTTATTTCAGATCAAGGATCGCCAGATTTTATTCGCAAACGTAAAAAAAATATCAACTTTCACTCGATGTCACCAGTCGCATCCATCTTGGATTTCTATTTCTGTGTGACCGCTAGGTGGCGCGGAACAGGAAATCGGAAAATTGAATTCACACACACACGCACTCGCGCCTACACGTGAGTATGCTCTCAAACCTACACAGTGACATTTATACATCCAAATGTCCTGTCCTGCTTATCTGTAAATTTTCAGTGTTGTCACAATGAGTGACAAAACGTGGGTTGGAGTCGAAGCAGGGGGGGGGGGGGGGGGGGGGAGGGGGGAGGGTTCATGAACATTTCCAATGTTAATTTGGTAATGTGATAGATTTACTAAATTTCCCGTGCCAGCCTGTCCCGAAACTACACAATTTTGCCCGAGTTTTATTGTTTGCAGGACTGCAACTACCCTGCATTCAGTGCCCCCCCCCCCCCCCCCCCCCCCCCGCACAAGCGTCAGAGGGTACATTAGCAAGGGAATTCTCATTTGCATAATCATGTCAACTTCCGGCCACCTTTTAGCGATTTCTCGCATTTGAGAAGCAGTAGACGATGTTTGACGGTTGATTATAGCCGATAAATGGACTTTATTTCCAGTTCACCATGACGATGCGAGAGGTAAGACCTTGACAGAGTTACTTCTAAACGGTAGGGGTCTAATTATCATATTATATCGAACTTTTCTCCGAAATTTTCAAGCGATGCAGCTGGTAAAAAGAAAACCAAGATGGCGGCGTGATATACCTTGTGAATATTATGTTTACAGGGAGACAATTTTTTTTAATATAGATATTTAAAGCGTCGAGTGTCTGTGACCCCACCGTATCCTGATAAGGACACCCTCTATAAATAGATTTAAACTCCAGTCGCCAACAGCATGGTACTTTTGCTTTAAATTCTACGAAAGGGGGAACACACTATATGTTTGCTCCATTCATGTAATAGGACATTTAAATATCGTCCTTGTTCAAATTGACCGGTTAAACAGGACTGTACTGCAATTGGAATCTTTTTATCAATATTGATAACGTTTTATCTCATTACCAGGTAACACCTTTACGATCGATAGTCACGGAGTTGCATAAAAACACCTCTCATAATTTCTTACGGATTTCTGAAAACTAAACATTTGTGATCAAGGTTCGGGGAACAGAGAAGAACATGGGACAGTGTCTAGGACGAGTGGATAGACAACAGCATGCTCCTAGAGATGTGGTAAGATAACATACACAATCCTTCATATATCGATTTTCTAAATCGGTATACGATACTAGTTATGACTATTAGCCGAGTGGTTAGAGCATCGCGCTCAAAATCACACGGCCTCTCACCTCTGATCGGGGCGGGTTTGAATCCCGCTCGCGCCGTTAAGTGAGAAAGTTTAAAGTTTCCCAGTTTACTTTCCGAAGGCCGATGGTCTCTTCCAAGGTACAATGTATCTGGGTTCTCTCTTTCACCAATAAAAACTGGGCGCCACCAGATAACTGAAAAATTGTTGAGTGGGGCGGAAAACAATCAATCAATCAACAATCTATTAGGCATGTATGTCGGCTTAGTACAGCTATATACACTGATATAGGTAAATAGATAGAGACTGTGCTCGACCTATACATTTCGAGTATAATTCTTTGTAGAGATTGTGCTCAACCTGTATATTTTGGGCATAATTCTTTGTACATGACACCCCTCACCCAAACTCCAATAATTACGTGGTCTCCCTGCGGTTGTTATGGATAATTATTCTTTATCTGAATAAAGTTCAATACAAATTACCTATGAATGACTGACGTATTCCAAAACTGGTAGAAAGACGTGTGGTTCTGAAGGAGAAATTGAAAATGTAAACAGTATATAGCACGTAGACGTAATCACACGAAGGAACGAGTCATACTTGCTGACTCTTTTGGGCTAAGAAGTGAAAAGTGCATAACGTCCTTCCTAGTAACGGACTGATATCAACATTGCACAATACAGCGGGTGTTACTAAAATATGGAACGAAAATTTCAGAATTAGAAACATATGTACTTAAGATAACACCAACAATCGGGCAAATATGCTTTATTTTGATGAAATTCAAAATCAGAATTTATTTACAAGCGGTAAAACAATTTTATCTCATAATTCTGCACCATAAATTGTTTGTAACGTTAATATAAGTTTCCAAAACGTTTTCCAAGTGGAATCTTGCAATTTCGGCATTAACAGAGATGTTAGCAAGCAACGAGTGTGTTATGTATATTCAACAACGATAATTCATCATCTTATTAAAACAACATCTTGTGTTTGATTTATTATTGTTTGATTTATTATGTTTTAACTAAACGAAACCGTTAGACCACTGCCTTTAAGAGATAGTTGGCCTCTGGCACCGATGAGTTATAAGAAAAAATCAGCGTGGATTGAAAAAATGTAAACTTATCGTCGCGCTCGGCGCGGACTCCCCTGAAAACATTGATTGGAAATTCAGTTTCTAAGTTGATTTTCAATCCACTTTTAATTACTCTTGTATTATTGAATTATAGCGTTAAACATTTGATAAAACGTATTCAAAACGAAAGTATGAGGTCTATAACTGTAGTGCAGAAGGATAAAATACTGTAGTTCAATTCTGATAACACAACAGTGAGCGGGTAATAGGCGAAAGCTGCAATTCCACTCCAGGCGCAGATTATTTATGTACGATCAACTTTTTGAAATTCAATTCAACCACGCATGTGACCCATTTACTCATTAAAGCATATTCGTACGATTAACATTTCAACGGCATATGTGTACATGTATATATGGAACTCGATTTACGAAGAAAGCTGTCATCATTTCTCATGCATACAACATTTACGCATACTTTATTGCTATCGCAAAAAAGTTAATTACAATTACTAGCAGCGCTTTCATCATTATGAACAAGTTGTATAAAAATATATAATAAAACGATTAAATTAAAAGAAAAAGACCCACAAATTAAATCCTCAGTCGATGCTGAAAAGTGTTCCCACCGTGCGCGGCGATAGGCATAGATCTTTTCAATCCTCGCCCAGTTAGCATCCGCCCATTGCATTGTGACGTCAAATGTTTTGACTCTAATAGAGGCACATCATTTGTTGCCACTTATTGTTCGCCGGTCTTAGATTGGTACAAGTGGTACGTGCAAATGAATATAGAATACACTTTCCACTTGTACACACTCTAACAAAAATTAGATCTTAGATCCGCTTGCGTACTTCAGTTTTTATATATGTGAACAGGTCTAACAGATTGACTTGTACATAGCTTGTAAAATTTGTTGATACCCCCACAGCATACTAGTACTAGACTAATACTCTTAGCATGTCTCATCATTGCGATATATCAATTAGCGTATATAATCTTTCAATCATCTCTGAATTGTATGTAATCTTTGTTCAACATTCGGTTAAAGACCATGTTAATTATTGAATCCACCTGATAGTTAAATATCCAAATTGACATGGATATTTTAAAAAACGTATATTGTCCTGTAAAATTAATTGCAATTTTATAATAGGACACAAATAAACATTTACCAATTTATTATATAATCAAATGTATATGTATGGAACATATATATATTGTACATTCGAAGTGTATATAAATGGACAAATATCGGCTGCATGATGATTTTTGTGGGGTAACTGGAGAGTCGCCCAGTGCGCCAGTTGTACTTAACTTATAAGGGGCACACTGGGTGTCCGAGTAAAACATTCAGTACCCGGACCCGAACAGTCGCCAGCGTTCTAAGGAGGTAAGGAGACCCGCGCTTCTCACCTTGTCTCCTACAGTGCTACCTGGTTTGAGAATTATTATGTGGGGCATATACATAAACCAATAACATGCCCCAGCTTGTAGCATCTCACTGAAGTGATGTGGATATGGCCCCCAACCGTCCCCGGTGGTGGTCCCACGATAGCAAATTAACTTTGTTTTAACTTGTTAAGACTTTTAGTCCTGTAAACTGCCCCCCTTCTTTAGAAGCAAGGGTGGGGTGGGGTGGGAGAGACACACACGTTTTGGAACAGAAACAGTCATCACATACCATTACCGACTCCCCAGTTCCCTAAAACATGCGACAGTCTAAATAATTAGACTCAGTATCTCCGTATGTATATTGCAGTTTACGTAAAAGAAATACCCCATTAACAATTAAAGTTTGTCTTAAGTAATCTTCAAATATATTAAATGCATACTATATTAAGAATGTATGTAACCGGTACCTATACTATATTTTTACTTGTATAATACTCTGAATTGTACTGTGTGCAAATGTTATACAGTTGTCAATCTTTTTTTCTTATATACATGTAGACCGCAAATTAATTGCATATGTTATACAATTTTGTACATGTACATAATCTATTTGCAAACCAGTTGGGGGGATAACCCAACAGAAACTGAGAAAATACATCTAATATATATATATAGTTTGTAAATAAAGAATTCGGTATTTGATGCAGTAAATACATCCAATAATAAAAGTCAAGAAACACAAAACTCTATATATGGGGTGGGTGCGTGCTTGGGTTGGATCTACCTAATGATTGGGGTCTTTCCCAGGGAGTACTAACTGTGACCCCCCACCCTCCGATGTAACCGAAGTTACTAAAGGTTTAGAACATCTGTCTGTCTGCCCCAGTCAGTCCGAGTGTCTCTCTGCCTGTCAGTCAGTCTCTCTATGCCTGTCAGTCTGTCCGTCTGTTCCTGTCAGTCAGTCTGTCTGTGCCTGTCAGTCTGCCTATCCATGTGCCTGTCAGTCTATCTGTCCGTCCCTGTCAGTCTGTCTGTCTATCCCTGTGTCTGTCTGTCTGTCTATCCCTGTGTCTGTCAGTCTGTCTATCCCTGTGCCTGACAGTCTGTCTGTCCGTCCCTGTGCCTGTCAGTGTATCCCTGTGCCTGTCAGTCTGTCTATCCCTGTGCCTGTCAGTTTATCCCTGTGCCTGTCAGTCTGTCTGTGCCTGTCTGTCTGTCTGTCTATCCCTGTGCCTGTCAGTTTGTCTGTGTATCCCTGTGCCTGTCAGTCTGTCTATCCCTGTGCCTGTCAGTCTGTCTGTCCGTCCCTGTGCCAGTCTGTCTGTCTGTCCCTGTCAGTCAGTCTGTCCCATTTCTTTCTCGCACTTTCATGATTTACGAAAGGAGGCTGAAATTTAGTGTGTGGTTTACTACTGCTGGTTTACAGATCAAGTATAGGTTTTGTCACGGTTGAGTTTTTTACAAGATATATGGGACTTTGTGCCAAATATTGTTTCCTGGACTTTCCCCACTATCCTTTAATTTGGGAGAAATCAGAAATTTGGTAAGTGGTTACCCAAATGAGTAGCTACATATCAAGTTTTACTTTTGTTACTGTTGAACTATTCTTACACAAATTGTGAGGCTTAGTATCATGGTTGAATGAAATTCTTCAAATTTTGTTTCCTGGACTTTTTTTCACTACACCCTACTTTAATTTTAGAAGCTGGATTGAGACGTAATCTATTAATATATGTTTACAGATAAAGTTTAAGTTTCGTCACAGTGGACTGATTTTTACGAAATTTATGGGACTTTGTGCCGAATGTACTTTTCCGGACATTTCTCTTAAGTTTTAGGAAACTAAAATTTGATATGTTGTTATCGAATGAATACATGTAGATACGAATTAAGGATCACTTGCTGCGGTTGAATTATTCTAACAAAATTTTTAGAACAATCATACAGCATTGGGCAAGGTATTATTATTGTAAATATGTGTTGTTTTTCTTTTCTATCTTCATTCTATCTTACTGTTTCCACAAACTTCAGAGGCGTACTTTACTTTACAAAACTTGTCATTGGAAATGCATAAAGACAATCAGTTGAAAGCGAGTACAATTAATTGCCAGGGTTTTGGAGATGGCGAGATATTTTCAACTATTTGAGAAAAAAGAATTTCAATATTTACTTTTTGCAAGATACACACGTTACTCTCAATGATGAAATTTGTATTCCGAAAGCCGGAAAAACAATACAGTTTCTTAAAAATCTCTTTGAAAAACTAGCATCAGGGTGTTTTGCAGAAAGAATAAAACTTTACTAGATAAATTAATACATTAAGATCAAACTGGATTTATTAAAGGTAGATATATCGGTGAGAATATAAGATTAATTCATGATATTATGTATCATACAGAATCCAAACAGATGATTGGGCTCCTGATGCCTATTGATTTTGAAAAGGTTTTTCATATTGTCTCCTGCAAATTTATTCAACCAACATGTGGTTTTTTTTTAATTTTTGGTGTTTCTATTTAAATCTGGAAAAAATTTACTTACAAAGTCATGTGTTATTCAAATATGAAATTATGTTACAATACTTCAGTCCAGAACGGGAAGAATATAAGATGTCACTCAACGCAGATTACGTCTCTATTACGTTAGATGATTCTCCCACTTCCATGGATGGCAATATTAATTATTAAATATTTTGCAATAATTTCACGTCTAAGGATCAATTTTTAAAGATAGGAATGATCTGCATAGAGAGCAGAAAATTTTCGTAGGAAGTTTTCCATCATACAAGGTGGAGATTTGATTGGAACAATAACATATTTTATTTACTAGGGATAAAATATTTGCATTAATATACGATAAATGGAGGAATTCCATTATAACACTAAATTAAAGGAAATTGAAAAAGTTATGATGTAGTGGAATAGTAGCAGTCATGCCCGAAACATACGCACATACAATCTATCCTTCTGTGTTTAGTAAACCAGAAGTGATAAAAGAATTAAATAGGTTACATGAGGAATGCGTTTTGACTTCAGCTGACAAACTTTGAAACGACATAGTCTTTGTTTGTAAGGCTCATTATAACAACTGTATTTAAAAACGGACATGACATTAATTCCATATTTGGCAGTCCTAACTATACTTTCATACTGATTATTAGGCCGTTCTTGGCGCACTTATTTTGACTACGGATTACTCCGTTTACCTGATCAAGATATAGGGCTTACGGCTAGTGTGACCGGTCGACAGGGGATGTTTATTCCTCCAAGGCACCTGATCCCACCTCTGGTATATCCAGGGGTCCGTGTTTGCCCGACTCTCTATTTGTATTCATTATAGGGGTTAAGAGATTGATCACTGTTCATTATCTTCACCTTTCATACTCCAACTTCCCTTTCAAAAGATGAAATTCTTCAAAACCATGCCACATTTTTAAACACACTTAATATCCTAGGCATTGAGTAGTATGCAATGGGACGGATGAATATGAGTTACCATACTTATGCTGGATTCCTAAACTTCACTAAAACCCTTACAAACATACGATACATTGCTGGATCCAGTACATGTTCTACTAAGCCCCTATCTTTCCTCCATAGGATTATATCAACGCCAAACGAATTGTGCCATAACACATGCTAAAACAAGTGTAAATCAAATGCGGCTTCTATAAAATTTTAAAAGAACTTTCAGTAAATTTGAAATCACAGAACTTTTCTCAAATCAACAACATCAAACAACATTTTAACACCTTACACGATATATTAAAAACTAGACTGTTTGACAGCATAGAAAGTTGCTTCTTCAATACAAATGAATAAAGGAAATACCGGGTATTAGTATCTTGTGATCAGTCATTCAAAAAATTACTTTGTTAAACACCACTCTTATTCTACGCTCAAATACTCTGAAGTTGATATTAGAGAGATGCTAGAGTTCCTCATAGACAATATCTTCGTAGTCTTTAGTGATCAGGTCTTCCAATACTCTGTTTGAATTTCCATTGGCACGAATTGTATTCCTTTATTAGCTGACCTGTTATATTTTTCCGAGGCAGAATTTATTCAAAAGAAAAAATGTCTTGCTGTGGCCTTCAACTTGACATTTATATATACCGACGACGTTTTATCTATTAATCATTTTCATTCATATGTCGGTTCGATATATCCCAGTGAACTCCAAATAAAAGACACCACTTTGTCTTCCACATCTGATTCATACTCATATATTTTATTGAACACAGATGTTCACGGCAATCTAACTGTTGAACTTTATGACAAGCGGCATGACTTCAGCTTCTCCATCGTCAACTTAACATAATTATGTAGCAATATTCCTTTATCACCTGCGTATGTTATTTATGTATCTCAACTGATTCTATACGCAAGAGCTTGTTCTGCGTATGATCATTTATCAAATAGAGACAGACTACTGGCAAACAAGTTGATGTTACAGAAGTTTCAACAGTCTCGTTTAAAGTCAACATTTTACATATTCATGGAAGGTGAAGATAACGAACAGTGATCAATCTCTTAACTCCTATAAGCAATACAAAATAGATAGTTGGGCAAACACGGACCCCTGGACACACCCGAGATATGGGATCAGGTGCCTAGGAGGAGTAAACATCCCCTGTCGACCGGTAACACCCGCCGTGAGCTCTATATCCTGATCAGGTATGAAACACGTCAGACAGCATTCGACCCAATGATAGGTTGTATTAACGAACTAGATCGTTATAACGACCATAGAATTTGCGAAATGCTGACTTCAATCGAGACTGTTGAAACCACTGTACCATCAACTTGTTTGTCAGTAGCTTGCCTCGATTTAAAAACTGACTATACACAGAACAAGCTCTTGTGTATCGAATCAGTTGAGAGTTATAAACACCATATGCAGGTGATAATGGAATATTGCTACATAAATATGGGAAGTTGACGATGGAGAAGCTGAAATCACTCCATTTGTGATACAGTTGAGTTGTCAGTTTGCCGTTAATGTCTACTTTCAATAAAATATCTAAGTATGAAGCAGAAGTGGATGACTCTGTGGTGTCTTTTACGGATGTTATAATGATCTAATTTACACACTGATTTTGACTACGGATTATACGGAGTACTCCGTTTACCTGATCGAGATATGGGGTTGACGATGAGTGTGACCGATCAACAGGGGATGGTTACTGCTCCTAGGCACCTAATCCCAACCCTGATATGCCCAGGGTCCGTGTTTGCCCTACTCCTAATTTTGTATTGTTGATAGTAGTTATGAGATTGATCATTCTTCAGTATTTTCACCTTTATATTTATTACATGCAAAGACTTAGACGTGTTATGGAATATGCTTTGTCCTTTAATCTCTCTAATCAGTAATGAACTCGTCCATATAGTGCTTTGCGTGCGATGCTCGTTTACAAATACATAGGAAAAATCTTACATAAATATATCTCTTCCTATTATTTTGTAAAACAAACATATCTGTTTATATAGTCCTCATAATTTGAATAAGCCCTCTTTATTTCAAATTATAGGATTATATTGTTTGGATAACGTTTTCTGGGACATACGTTATTTCAAACAAAACGAAGATGTGAAGAGGCCCACACCAAAGTCCTATGCCATTATTCATTATTCATGCGCTCAGTACCTCATATATTCATTATTCATGCGCTCAGTACCTCATATATTCATTATACCCCCCGCAACAAGTTGTGGGGGGTATACTGGAATCGGGTTGTCCGTCTGTCTGTCCGTCCGTCCGTCTGTAGACGCAATGGTTTCCGGGCTCTAAAGCATTATCCTTTTCACCTACTGTCACCATATCATACATATGGACTACCCATGAGATGAAGATGTTCCCTATCGATTTTGGGGTCAAAAGGTCAAAGGTCAAGCTCACTGGACATCGAAGTAGCAATATGGTTTCCGGGCTCTAAAATGTTATCCTTTCCACCTACAGTCACCATATCATACATATGGACTACCCATGGGATGAAGATGTTCCCTATCGATTTTGGGGTCAAAAGGTCAAAGGTCACGCGCACTGGACATCGAAGTAGCAATATGGTTTCCGGACTCTAAAGCGTTATCCTTTCCACCTACAGTCACCATATCATACATGTGGACTACCCATGGGATGAAGATGTTCCCTATCGATTTTGGGGTCAAAAGGTCAAAGGTCACATGCACTGGACATCGAAGTAGCAATATGGTTTCCGGGCTCTAAAGCGTTATCCTTTCCACCTACAGTCACCATATCATACATATGGACTACCCATGGGATGAAGATGTTCCCTATCGATTTTGGGGTCAAAAGGTCAAAGGTCACGCGCACTGGACATCGAAGTAGCAATATGGTTCGGTTTGTCATGCCATTTGTTTTTTACACTCAGAAAAGAGGTAGTTTATACCTATTACCAACACCCTTTGGGAGATTGGGGTAAGCGGGGGGTATTCTTAGTGAGCATTGCTCACAGTACCTCTTGTTATTCATGCGCTCAGTACCTCATATATTCATTATTCATGCGCTCAGTACCTCATATATTCATTATTCATGCGCTCAGTACCTCATATATTCATTATTCATGCGCTCAGTACCTCATATATTCATTATTCATGCGCCCAGTACCTCATGGCCTGAGAAATTGAGCAAAGTGCAACTCCCAAAAGCGAAACAAACAAACAAAACAATACAATACAGTTATGAATAATTTTAATGATAATTGTTTTTTGTTTACTAACACAAACACTACCTTGCGATTCATTTTTAGATATTGACTTATTCATCGAAAAGATAAAAATCAAGATTTCGCAAATTCTCATTATACTTGTACTCGCTAATTATCAAATGGAAACATGTAGGTGCTCTATCAGTTATAATGCTAATTGCAACAATTTTTATGTTGCGATTTAAAAAAAATTGCAAATGTTAGTGACTAAACGGTGCACCAGTTATGCTGGACACTGACACTCAAGTCTGACTTAAATCACATCAAAAAATATTCAGTCATGCAAATAATTACTAAATATTAAACACCGTTCTTATTCTACGCACAAGAACACTGGACTTGATATTCAATAGATACTGGAATTCCTCACTGACAACATCTCTGGAGTGTTTGGTAAATAGATCTTCTAACAATCTGCTGCTCTTTTAACAGTTGACCTGTTTTGTTTTTTTATTCTTATGAGGCAGGATTTATTCAGAAACCTGTACGAGAGAAGAATAAAATGGTCTTTTTGTGGCCCTCAACTCAACATTTAGATACACCGACGTTTTATATATATTTTTTAACAATGCAAAACGATTCGATATATTTTGGTGAAAGATTTTAAGATAATAAAACCGTTTTTAAAAGTGTAAGTCTGCCTGGTTTTTAAAAAAATTCAAAACACCCAAGTATATGAGCAAAATATCTGTTCAAATATCGAATCACAGAATTTTCGCCCCTTCATATTACGTCATCGGAGACATTGATAATATAGAAACCGCACTTGTACGGCTTACGTCACTGTCTTACCGTTTGAACACGAATGGTCAGTTTCGATAGCACCTGACGGCTAAATACCGGAACCTTACGTGAGTCTGTGCCTGTTTTGAAGCCTCAGAATCAGACTCAGGGGAAACGACTCCACATCAGCTAAAATTCTTCTCAGGACCAGCCCAGAATTGTAATATATATCAATATAACTTTGTGATGAAGAAATTATAAATAAACTAATCATAATAAAGTAATGGCATTTTCATGTAAAAAAAAAAAAAAAAAAAAAAAAAAAAAAAAAAAAAAAAAGACAATATGCAAATTTAGACCCACTGAATAATAATAGTTACGGGAGTTCCTGTGAAAACATATTTTATATGATTATGCATTGGTGGATCTAGAGGAGGAAGACGCGGTGGTTACACCCTCCCGCACTTTTGGTTGCGCATTTTTTTTTTTTTTTATTAAAATGCAAACCCCTTTTTGTTGAATATTTTTATCCAAATAGTCTGATTCAAGTTCGTTCTTTCATATCGCAATGCTCACATCGTCGAAACAAAGGTCCTTGACCTTCATGTATATTAGGGAAGTGATTCAAAATTGAACTACATTTCTGATGGACCATTTTGCCTTCACCATTGCTGCTCATAGGACACCAATAGGTGTAGTTGCTGATGGATCTATCCACAAACAAATTCACACTTTTTGACAACTACCCTGCTTTTTGTAAATTCCGTAAGTTGTTATTGGTTTATTTTACAGGTGAATTTGACAACTTTATATCCACAACAGATCGGTGTTACTCCTCCAGTTCCCCCTAGAATCCCTCTAACTAGCATGCAGACGCAACAAGAAGGGATAAATTGTCCAGTATTCAACTTACAGGATCAGGTAAATATTATGATCATGAAGTATTCGAAAGATGCTGTGATGAAGAGAATCTATTAAATCATTTAAAAGATTAAACAAAATTAGGATCAATAAATTTTCTACTAAAACCTTATATAAAGCTGAAATAAAATTGGTGCTTTCCAATTTGCAATTGAAGATACAGCAGGTCATTAATAAATAAAATTACCGTCAACATAACCAACACTCTTTGTCATAAAATGTTGAAGTACTATATTCCATCATATTTCAAGTCCACATGTACACGTGTATTTCCTACTAATATACTTCTACTATTGCATCCAAACTTTTTAATCACAAACAAATTTTACAGTGCCTAGCAAGACCATGTTATGCAAAATCCTTCTACATGTTTCTTTCAGATATTGTTCAGTTGGACATGACATAACTGGTGATGTCGATAATAATTGAAACGCCTGTTTAAAAAGGTCCGAATTTCAGAGAATTGGCAATAGAATTTCATCTCTATTAAGAATTCTATCGAGGACTATTCAGAGGATGAGCTAAATATGAAAATAATAACTAGAAACTTTTCAGAATACATGAATAAAAAGTATGAGAGAAATATTAAAATATATTTAATTGCCGTGATAAAATTTAGAAATTCATTTCAAAATTAAGGATTATCTCCCTCATGCATAGGTCTTATCCTTAGACGAATTTGACTCCACTTTTTTGGCACTCTGTTTTTGCCTATAATAGCTCTAGCAAGTTTATTGTTATTTCGGATTTCAAATATTTCGGTTGAGCATCACTGAAGAGACATTATTTGTCGAAATGCGCATCTGGTGCATCAAAATTGGTACCGTATAAGTTTTACATTAAACACATTAAAAACAGAAGTGCGTACCATCTATCTTTCTGTGTTTAGAAAACCAGAAGTAATGAAAGAATCAGATAGGTTACATGAGGAATATTTTTGGTTCCAGTTGACAAAGCTTGGAACAACGTTTTCTTCATTATTACTAATGTATTTTAAACGAACTTGGCATTAATTCCACACTTAGTTATCAAATTTATACTTTAATTTCATTTTCAAAAAGACGAAATTCTTTAAAATCACTTTTTAGTTTTAAATGCATTGATTATCTCAGCCAATGTGACGAATGAATATACATGTACTGGATTCCAAAACTTCACAAAAACCCTTACAAACAGATACATTGCTGTTCTACCAGGGCCCTATCTTTCTCCTCATGAAAATAACAACTGCTGTAAAGGAGAAACCTGACTTATTGTGACACAATATATGCGAGGAGTGATGTAGATCAGATGTGAATTCTGAAAAATTCCTTTCAGTAAATTTGAAATCCCAAAACTTTTTCAAAACTAACATCATATCGTACGACTTCTCAACACATTACACCACCATTTCACACGATAAATTAAAAACTATACTTTTTGACACCATAAACAGCAGCTCCTGCAATAAAAATGGAACTCGAAAATATTCATATATTGTGATCAGACATCCAAAATTGCTTTTTAGCTCTTCTGAGCCGAAGGCTCAAAGAGCTAATCATATGGCCATATGTGTGGCGTGCGGTGTGCGTCAACATTTTGGGAAAAGGGCTATATCTCAAGAACCCCTTGGCCAATTTTTGTCAAATTTGTCACAGGGTATCGTTGGCCCAAGGGCTTTCATTTATACTAAAACTAGGGTTGTGACCCTTTAACAAGGGGAGATAATTAGGAAAATGCAAACAAAAGTAGTGGTTGCTAAAAAATCTTCTTCTCAAGAACCACTGGGCAAATTATCACCAAATTTATGCATAAGGATGAAGATAGGCTGTAGATAAAAAAAATTGTTCAAGGCATCATCTTGGGGCAAAGGGTGTGGTCTCAAGGTCACTTCAAAGTTGACCTTAAATTTTGTTTTGTTAAAACATTGATATTTTGCTTAGTATAAGGACTAGGATCATCAAATTTTGTCAGTTTATGCATCTTAGGACCTAATATCATGTTGTCTCAAAAGTAGGTCATGGCGACCTACTTTTTGAATTTTGCAGGTAATTACTATTAAATGGATTTTGATGCATATCTTGGACACTTTTGAGCCTATGATCATCAAAAGTTGTCAGTTGATGGATCATGGGACCTTAAAGTGCGTCAAGTGAAAAGTATGTCACCATGACCTAATTTCTGAATTTTATGGCTAATCATTTATGAATACATTTTAGGTTGTTATTTCAGATACCGAGAGGTTTAGAATCATCAAACCTTGTAAGTTGATGCGTCTAGAGGCCTCAAAACATATTTATTTTTTTAAAAAGTAGGTCACAGTGACCTACTTTTTGAATTTTGCAGACATTCAAATTTCACATTTTCAATTTTAGATGCATATTTTGGACACTATGAAAGCTAGGATCATCAAACTTTGTCAGTTGATGTATCTTGAGTCTTCATAGTTTGTTGACCCAAAAGTAGGTCACCGTGACCTACTTTTGGAATTTGACGGCTATATTTGAATATTTCAGATACTATTTGACTTACAATTATCAAACTTTGTCAGTTGATGCATGTTGAGTCTTCAGAGTGTGTTGACTAAAAAGTAGGTCACCGTGACCTATTTTGGGAATTTAACGTTTATATCTGAATATTTCAATATTTTCAATATTTCAAACCTTGTTAATTGATGAATCTTGGTTAGTGAGAATTTTTGCCTGTTCTACAATGTATCAGAAGAGCGATTCTAGGCCCATGGGCCTCTTGTTTAAACATATAACACTAATTCTACACACAAGTACTCTGAAGTTGATATGAAAAGGTGCTGGAGTTCCTTATAAATAATATCTACGCAGTCTTTGGTGATCAGGTCTTGCAACAATCTATTGGAATTCCCATGGGCAAAGATTGTGCTCGTTTACTTGCTGACCTGTTTTTATGCCCTAGAGATCGAAGATCGGAGGGCATATTGTTTTTGTCCTGTCATTCTGTGTGAAACTTTAACCTTGCTAATAACTTTTGAACAGTAAGTGCAAGAGCTTTGATATTTCACATGAGTATTCCTTGTGACAAGACCTTTCCGTGGGTACCAACATTTTGGACCCTTGACCTTGGAATTTGACCTACTTTTTGAAAACTTTAACCTTGCTAATAACTTTTGAACAGTAAGAGATAGAGCTTTGATATTTCACACGAGTATTCCTTGTTACAAGATCTTTCCGTTGGTATTGAACCTTTTGACCTTGACATTTGATCTACTTTTTTTTTTTTTTTTTTTTTTTTTTTTTTTTACATTGGTCATAACTTCTAAATGATAAATATTAGAGCTTTCATATTGCACATGAGCATTTCTTGTGACAAGATCTTTTTATTGGTACCAAGATATTTGTCCTTGTAACCTTGGCCGTCTTCTGAATTGGCCATTATCGGACATATTTGTGTTTCACAAACACATCTTGTTTTATTAGCATTCTTATGAGGCAAACTTTATTCAAAAGATTCTTCATGAAAGTAAAAAAAAAAATCCCTTGCTTTGGCCTTTCACTCGATATACAGGCATGTCGAGGCGTTAGGTACAAGTGCATTTATTGTCACACTACTATTCATGCAATTAATAACCCTGTAAACTTTTCTTCGTTTTCAGGAATATCCGCAGAGAGCCTTGGTAGCCGCCATAGATATCGGGACAACATTTTCCGGTTACGCCTTTTCGTTTCGTCATGAGTATCTTTCCGAACGCTTACGTATCAATACCAATCTCTGGGCACACAATAATGGAATGTCTATAAAGGCACCGACTGCAATCTTATTAGAGCCAGGAGGAAAAATAAAAGCATTCGGATACGATGCTATCAAGCTGTATGGTGATTTAGCGGAGTATAACGAACACATCAATTACTATTTCTTCAACAAATTCAAAATGAATCTGTACCAACAAGGTGTAAGTATTTAACTTTTTAAAACTTCAAATTCGAAGTGTTGTTCCCTTACCGATGGAGAGGAATATAGATATTGTCACTATGAATTATTTTCAGGGCCTCACAACAGACTTTACGCTTCATGATATCTCTGGAAAAACGATGTTGGCCGTTGATGTTTTTGCCAAAGTTATTGGCTATCTAAAACAGCACTTGTTAAACAGAGTAAAAGACATGGACTCCAAATTGCAAATGTCGCCCAATGACATCCAATGGGTGGTGACAGTTCCTGCAATATGGGACGATAAAGCCAAATTTTTCATGAGAAAAGCCGCCGAAAAGGTAGAATTTACAGTAGTGAGCCAAGCGTAAGTTTGCAAACAAATATTTCGCTAAACGTTTCATAGAATATCATATATTTTCAAACTATTTTCCTGAAGACAATTCTGGTTCACTAATCTTGAAAATGTCAATTAGTCTCTTATCTTGATTTTACGATAAACTATTGCGGAGATATAACGATAAAATCACGGTGTTTATTTTGTGTTTGAAAATTACATGTAATTATAAAGTCACTTATACAAAAGAAAAATGGATTCATGGGTTAACGTTGATACATACTTTTGGCATAGTTTGGCTGTAATGAGTACATATATAAAATTCTTAAAAAACATAAAGGAGTTGTAAATTTTGTATGATGTTAAAAAAATCGATACAATTTGTCCCACTGTTTTGGACTTTATTGGCGAATCATGAGAATAAATTACATTCCATACGGTAAATTGTATTAAATTTACTTATAAAAACAGATTCATTTTCTTAATTTTTTAAAAAATAAATTGGAAGCAAGTGTCGTCAAGATATGTGGTTAAGTGAGCATTCCTCTACAATGGTTGGTAGTACTATGAAAAGAAATTATGAACCTTTCTGTAGTTCATTTTTATTTCATCTAAATTGGTCCGGAAATGACTCCAGGAGATCTTATGGAAAAAGATGGTTTAGTATGAAATATATACGTAAACATTTTGTCTCGCAACATAATTTTGGGTTCCGTGGTGGTCAACGTTTTTTGCATAATGCCCGGCTGATAAGGATCATTTACACAGTGGACTGAAGATTAGGGAGTGAATAGGCTATCTTCAGCTGAGGCGTAGTATTTCAAAACATATCTTAGATTTCCTTAGTGCCATTCCTTATTTCATTTTAGAATTACTCTGTAAATTGTAGGCTGGCATTGAAGGCCGAAATTTAACATTAGCTCTGGAACCAGAAGCAGCGTCATTATTTTGCCGCTACAATCCAACTTTTCAAAGCAATGTCAAGGAGGACACTCACGTATTTGATGCTTTCAAACCAGGAACAAAATATATGGTTGTTGACCTTGGTGGTATGTTTCGCTTTATCTTGGTAAACTTAATAGTAAAGTTGAACCCGCAAAATATAGGTGCCGTCACTCTCAAAAGAGTCATCTTGGTGCTATAAGCAGATATATGTATTTAAGTCTAGAAATTTCATATCTGAATTTCATCCGATTTTAGCACCGAATGCATTTTCCATCTAAACTTACAAAAGTGATAGTGAGGTTTATTTTATACTTTACGATTTATGAATTTGATTGTGTCCTTAAAGGTGGTACAGTTGACATCACAGTTCACTGCATTCATGAGGGAGGTGCTCTGGAGGAATTGTATCAACCTACAGGTGGTTACTGGGGTGGTACTACCGTGGACGAAGAGTTTTGTGCCCTACTTGTTGGACTTTTCAGTCAGGAAGTATATACTGAATTTCAGCAGAAATTTACAACTGATGTGATTGAACTATTTCAGGAATTTGACATCAAGAAAAGATTATTTGAACCAGGACAAGATTTACCCGTGTCAATAAAAATACCTGCCTCTTTGGTAGAATTGTTCAGTAAACACACTGGACTAGGGATCCAAGAGGTTTTAAACACCAACTCCAATCAAGAAATTAAGATCAAACGAGACAAACTTCAGATTTCTACTCGAGCTTTCCTCCACTTATTTGATAAGTCAATTTCTAGTATCATAAGACACATCCAGAGCTTGTTAGAAATGAACACTATGACCGGTGTAACTGCCCTGTTGTTAGTGGGAGGATACGCGGATAGCCATGTTGTCAGAGACGCTGTGGTATCTCACTTTCCAAATCTGCAAATTATCCATCCTCAAGAAGCCGCTTCCACAGTCCTCAAAGGGGCTGTGTTATTCGGACACGAGCCCCGCGCCATCACAGCGAGAGTCTGTAAGTACACTTACGGTATTGCAATGTCATTGCCGTTTAAAGAAGGTGTTCATGATCCAAGCAAGAGACGGTTTATTAATGGAGAAGACATTTGTGACGATATCTTCGACGTTCATCTCAATGTAGGTCAGCAAGTTTCTCTTACTGGGAAACGTACTGGAAAACCATACAATGTCCACTGTGGGCAGTCCCACTCTTTACTAGAAGTGTATGCTTCTTCTGTGCCGTCTCCCAAATACGTTACCGAAAACTGGTGTACAAGGTTAGGGTCTGTGGTTTTAGAACTACCCCCAGATATGAGAAGAGATGAAAAAATATTTGTTGCTCTGTGTTATGGTGGAACTGAACTAGGAGCCATTGCATGGAATTCAAAAACTGGAACACAAACCCAAGCCTTCTTTGATTTTCTTGGATAGTAATACTGACGAGTTGGAATGAAATACCCTGTACTTTAAAGCTTCCAAACATTAATTATTACGTGCCATTAGTTAACATTTGAGTGAGATCTGTTGTGATGGACCATTGACCTCAAGGAAAATGTAATCACTCAAATTCTTTTAGTATACTTAGTCAATCGTGGAGTACATTGTGGCTAAATTTCTCTTTATATGTTTTATGACTATATAAATGGTTTACTCTACGTAGTTTTAACTGAATATTTTATACGAGTTAGGTTTTGTTTATATTTGCTTAAAGCCTTAGTTGCTAAAAGGTTTTTTCATCATATTCATGTAAATAGTTACATGTATATCTATTCAAGATGTCTATTATGTAGGGATAATCAACACATATTCATAAGTCATGTTTAATTGACTGTGTGCAGGAGATGGATTTAGTGTATTTTTAGATAAGTCTAACGAAGACATATATGTATCTAGTTGCAAGTAACCAAAGAATTGTTACTGGTTGTCTTAAAGTGTCATTAACATGATTGAGCTGAAAATTTTATTTTTCCATTTTTATTGTTTACAATGCTTAACTAAGTATTTCTAATGGTCAACCAAAATTTTAATATCAATTTTTGAGTTACAAGTGAGATATAACACTCATAATTCTCTGTTATGTAAACAAGGCTCGTGCCTTTTTTTTTTTTTTTATACATATAGATTGCTTAAAAGAAAATAGCATGTGTAAAACAAAATGATTTGTGCTGAACACTAGAAACTGTTTAATTGTGTTCAGAATTAACTTGTAAATTGAAAAATCTGCTTTAAACGAACTTTTACTAGCATAATTAACTATTGTGTAGAATGTTTTTAAATTTGTTCATTATTTTTTTTTTTTTTTTTTTACACTTATTACTATGTAGAACTGTCATATCTTTTGCAATATGTATTCTCTTTTAACAATTATTGTATTGATTGAAATGTAATTGTGATATATGTATGATGATGAAAATTAGTAAAATATTTTTTTTAAAAGCACGTTGTCTGCTGATCGCGGTTCCGAGTCCAGCAGGGGTTTTAATTTTTTTTCCAGATTTCTTTCTACTAAAACTGCATTTTGTGACTAAATAAATTAAATTTGAAAGCTTTCAGTTTCAAAAATATTGTTGTACCCATCCTCCACTTTTCATCCGTATCAAATTTCTGGTAAGATCCATTTTGCTTAGGTTTTCGGACTGCAGTGTGCTTTCCATCAATTACTCCTATGCAATATGGCAAATTGCATCTTTTTGGAATGCTTATTCGTAAGCAACTTCTCTCCAGCCTCCAGATGTGATAGGGCAAGTCATTACTGTAACAGAATACTTATCAATTTTGTCCTGGCAGACCTCTGAAATAAAATTGCAGATTGTGTTGTACGCAACTCGAAAAGAATTCTGATGGGATCTGTAACTATTTTCAGTTGCTAAATATCTACGGTTAATGACTAATTTTAGTTCTGGTTCCAAAGCATTTCTGAAGAAAGCGCTTTCTTTTTCAGTCCTTGGTCCCTCCACTGTATAAACTTTCCCTAGAAATATAATCCATTCTGAGGAAGTTTTAGAAGCTTGTTTGGTCCTCCATCATTAATTCAGACACGAGGTTCTCGTACTGTTCATACATTGGTCTTCGAAGCAACCTCTGTCTGACCCATGTTTTTATTTCTTTGCTCCCCTCTTGTCGCAGCAATGCGCTTTCTTTTCCGTTATCTCTTTGCCTGCAATGCAACTACTGTGAACACCAGTAGGCCCATAGTACAACAACAACAAATCTGCAGTCTTTTTTGTATATAAAGTAAGATCTTTCTTCGGATTTATAAAGCAAAGGTACAAAGAAGTAAAATGTGCGACCTTTTTCTATGTTTAGCTTTTAATTGCGAAGGGCTGCGTAGCTTCAGCCTTCCACCAAGCGAAATCTTGAACCGTAAGAACACCGTGAATACAATGCACATGTACCATACTATCCATATTTGTGTCCGTAGTGCCACAGACGACATTGTAATCACTGACAGTGTACCGTCAGATTCGTTGTGATACCGCGACAATTCCTGAGGAAAATGCAATAAATCGTTCTGATAAAGCCACTCTCTGTACCGACCCCGTTGTCAGTTCGTAAACGACGTCTCCACGTCCCTACAATCTGAACAACCGCGTGTTGCCGCGATTCCCTTCCACCATATTCGTATTGAAATACACCCATGTAGATTGTTTATAGCAAGACATTGACGAATGCCGCTTCATAGTTGCAAGAGTTATTGCTCTTACAGGACATTCTACATTTGGAAATCGTTTGGACCAAAGGATATATTTCGCGAGAAACATGTGCTTTTCCCTTCTTTTTGTGTGTGTATATTTACGTATGTCATTTGAAGTCCATTTAGTTAATTGTCATGCAAAATGTGTGTTTTTGTGCTACCGATAGTATTATTCTACAGTTTGTCAGCTGAAGTGTTCTCCGATTGCAGTTAAATACATTTAGACGAATACATTATGCTTGAATATTTGGTAATGTTAAAGATAAACATCACACTGCAATGGGTTTATTTTATTTATGGTGAAGAGGTCTATCACATTTTTTTTTCGTTCTTGTGTTTTTAGTCCCCTCCCGACCAAGTTGAAGGGGACTTCAGGTTTGCACTCTATCCACCAGTCCGGCAAATCAGTTCTCCACACTTTCCCCCTCTATTCTTGCAGATGTTTATTTCATATTTGGTACATAACTTTGCCATAACAAGATACAGATGAAGTTCGAAATTCGTTGATTCTTCACTAAATTATGGCCCCTGGGCTTAAAAAATAACATGAATAGCGGACTATTTTAGCTCACCTCAGCCGAAGTCCAAAATCAGCTTTCCTGATCGAAATGTCTGTCGTCGTCGTAAAAAACCGGTCGCAGTAGCTCAGTGGTACATCGTTGGCTTCGTAACTGGGAGGTTGTGAGTTGGAGCCCCGCTCGTGCCATGGCTGCGTCAAACCTAAGACGTTAAAATAGGTAATGATCGTTCCTTCGCAAAACGCACGGCATTTAGAAGAAAATCACGGGTCTTTTGGATATGATCTTTAAAACGGAGGTCTCGTGTCGCGGCAGGCGTTGGCATGATAAGGAACCCTTACTGCTACGGCCCTGAGCGCAAAGCATAGGTCTAAATTTGAGGTACTTCACCTACAGCTAATGACGTCTCAATATGAGTGAAAAATTATCGAGGGGACGCAAAACATATAATCAATCAATCGTCGTTAACGTTTCACATTTTAATCTTCTTCTCCAGAACCACTAGGTCAATTTCAACTAAACTTGACACAAAACATTCTTGGGTGATGGGAATTCAAGTTTGTTGAAATGAAGGACCATGCCAAAATTAAATTACTGCTAAAAAAAAAGTTATACGGTAATCACAAAAACGCAAAAATAGGATGGGGTCATTTAAAAATCTGCTCAAGAACCACTAGGCCAGAAAAAAACTGAAATTTATATGAAAGCTTTCTGACATAGTGGAGATTCAAGTTTGTTAAAACCATGATCCCCAGGGGTATGTTGGGGCCACAATAGAGGATAAAAGTTATACATGCCAATAAATAAAGAAAATCTTTGAAAATCTTCTTCTCAAGAACCACTAGGCCAGAACAGTAGAGATTTACCTGAAAGCTTTTTTAATATAGAGTAGATTCAAATGTGTTCAGATCATGCCCCCCCCGGGGGGGGGGGGGGGGTAATGTGGGTCCCACAATATGGGATCAAAGTTTTACATGCAGATATATATAGGAAAATGTTTTCCAGAACCTCTGGGCCAATTTCAATCAAACTTGGTATAAATCATCTTTGGGTAAAGGTGATTCAGGTTTGTCAAAATGAAGGGACATGCCCCCTTCAAAGGGGAGGTAATTACAAAAATGCAAAAATAGGTGAGATCATTTCAAATTCTTCTTTTCAAAAACCACTGGGCCAGAAAACCTGAAATTTACAAGAAAGCTTCCTGGCATAGTGGAGACTTAAGTTTGTTAAAATTATGAACCCTGGGGTTGGGGTGGAGGCACAATAGGGGATCAAAGTTTTATATGCGAATATATACGCAACATCTTTAAAATCTTCTTCTCAAGAACCTCCGGGTAAGAAGATTTAAGTGAAAGCTTCCAGATATAGAGTAGATTCGAATTTGTTCAGATTATGACCCCCTATTGTGATGGATGGGGCCACATTACGGAATCAAAGTTTTACATGCTAATATACAGGACAATCTTTTCCAGAACCACTGGGACAATTTCAATCAAATTTGATACAAATCATCCCTAGGTGAAGGGGATTCAAGTTTGTTCAATGAAGGGTCATTCCCCCTTCAAAGGGGAGATAATTACAAAAATGCAACATAAGTGGGGTCATTCAAAAATCTCAAAAACCACTGGATCAGAAAAGTTGAAATTTACATGAAAGCTTCCTGACAAAGTGGATATTCAAGTTTGTAAAACTCATGACCTCTGGGGTTAGGATATGGCCACAATAAGAGATCAAAGTTTTACATGCGAATGTATAGGGAATCAAACTTGGCACAAAGCATCCTTAGATGAGATGTTTAATATGATAGGCGACAAGTCTACAAGGGCATATGATAATTAATGAATTTGTAGTCAAGTTTGATAATTAAGCTTGATAATGTATTTTTAGTCGTTACCTTTCAAACTTTTTTTTATTTTACCAAGCTGCTTGTATAATGAAGATTTTGCTCAAGCTTGTTTTGGAGAGATAACTCTACTTGGTTTTAAAAAATGTTCGAGGACACGTAAATTCGTGGGTATGAGTGATCTACGAAATCCGCGAACATCAATCCCCCACGAACAATGATGATTCCGTAGTATCAAACTTGGTACACTGGTACATCTTAAGGAGTAGATGACCCCTATTGATTTTGAGGTCACATGGTCAAGGGTCAAACTGGACATAGTAATATATTGTCCCCCATATTTTAATAATCATTTGCTTGATTTTTATGTCACATGGTCAATTCATACTGTCTGCTCAATATCTTGAATTGGTTTGGCACTACTACCAATTAAATGGTGCATGTGTATTTAACCTTTTTCAATTTTGCACCACGGGAGGGGGGCATATATTTTTTACATATATTTCTTGTTTATTTTTCGCATCCGGAGGCACACGTTGTGGTTGTCAGGTCAGTCTCGTTTTGAAAATGAAAGTTATCTTGCGCGTGAATAAAGTCTATTGATATGTTCTTCAGATGCCGTCAACATAAGCAAGCATCCTTCGTCATCAAAAAGTTCAGTCTTGTATTCCATTATATTTCAAGTTAAGTCTACACCCCGTATTTCCCACAAATACTGTATATTTCTACTATCGTACCCAAACTTTCGAATTACAAACTTTACAGAGCTTAGATATAGACCATCTTAAACATATTCCACCTACATGTTCTTGTTCTTTTTAGTCCCCTACCGACGAAGTCGAAGGGGACTTTAGGTTTGCGCTCCGTCTGTCTGTCGTCAGTTCAGTTTTCCGCACTTTTGGTTGTCGTCTGTCAACAATTAAACATTTTGAACTTCTTCTTGATAACTACCCGTCCAATTCTTTTCAAATTTGGTATGAAGCATATTTGGGACAAGGGGGACATAAATTGTAAATTTCAGGACTCCAGCCCCCCCCCCCCCCCCCCCCTGGAATCTTAGGGGCGGGACAAAAACTACCCAGAATTGACCAATTTTCAAAAATCTTCTACTCAAGAACCGCACATGTGTAAGAAAAACTAAATGCATGGTGATGGAGAGCAGGGAGGCCTCTACTAAGATTGTAAATTTCATGATGGGCCAAACTTGTTATATAGTGTTCATGTGTAAAACACTTAAATAACATCTTCTTTATTGCTATTGATACAAGATTGAAATTAAATGGATATTTAGAAAGAACAGATAGTCCTTTACCAAAATTGTAAATTTGATGATCCAAGGGGTAGGGGTTTTGGTATCAGGGTGGGGCCAAAATGGTCAGTTATTAAATTTGTGAACAATAAACATTTTTAACTTCTTCTTGATAACTATCATTCCAATTCTTTTCAAATTTTGTATCAAACATATTTGGAACAAAGGGAACATAAATTGTAAATTTCAGGATTCCTGCATCCCTGGGGCCTTAGTGGCGGGGCAAAAACTGCCCAATTTTCAAAAATCTTCTTCTCAAGAACCGCACACATATAGGAAAAACTAAATGCATAGTGATGTAGAGCAGGGAAGCCTCTACCAAAAGTGTAAATTTCATGATCCCCGGGGTAGGGGTTCTGACCCCAGGGCGGGGCCAAACTTGTTATATAGTGTTTATGTGTAAAACACTTAGATAACATCTTCTTTAGTGCTATTGATATTAAATTGAAAATAAATGGATAGAGCAGGTAGTCTTTTACCAAAATTGTAAATTTGATGATCCCCAGAGTAGGGGTTCTGACCCCAGAGTGGGGCCAAACTTAGTATACAGTATTTATCTGCAAGTTTGCTGATACTGTATAAAATCTAAATGCATACTTAGGAATAGCAGAAAAGGATGTACAAAAAATGGTGAATTTCGATCATAACCCAGGGTTATGACTTTTGGATGAGTCCTGTGGGCCTCTTGTTTCTCTGTTTATTTGATTTTTGGTCTGTTGATTTGCCATAACAAGTTACAGAATTTCGAATTTCGTCTCGGTCCATTGATTTTTCACTTAGTAATGGCCCTTGAACTTAGAAAAATAGCATGACTTATCAGTTTTCCAGACTTTTTTGTTGTGCTTGCAGATATTCATTTGGTACATTGCTTTGCCATAACAAGTTACAGATCAAGTTTGAATTTCGTCTTGGTCAGTTGATTTTTCATTAAGTTATGGCCCTTAAGTTAAGTTAAGATCTAAACCTAATTATAAATTCGTCTTATTTTCTGGTCTAGTCTCTAATTGAATAGTAGTTGATTTCCCACCATTCCTATCCTTGCCCCAATATTTTTGCAACCGGTAGGGGACTATGTATTGCCATGCAATGCTCTCAGAATGCTTGTTTAACTAGGGTCACTTATCGTACCTGTCATTGGGTCAAATGCTGTCTGACGTGTTTCATACCGCTTGTTAGGCCGTTCTTGGCACACTGATTTTGACTACGGATAACTCCGTTTACCTGATCAAGATATAGTGCTCACGGCGGGTGGGACCGGTCGATAGGGGATGTTTACTCCTCCTGGGCACCTGATCTCACTTCTGTTTTGTCCAGAAGTCCGTGTTTTGCCCGGCTCTTTATTTTGTATTGCTTGTAGGAGTCAGAGATTCTTCACTGTTCGTTATCTTCGTCTTTCATCACTAACCCCAAGGGCTATCATTTAGAGAGAAAAATTCTGTTCTTCATATCTTACCTAAATTAATTCACTAACAGTGTAAAACAAGATGTGTTCTTAAAGCTTAAATGAAAGACTTTGCATAATATATGTAACATTAACACATTATGGCTAATGTGGACCCATCCTAGAGTAACCCTGGGTGGCGAAAATCACAATTTTGGCCTATCCTTTTTTGCTTTTCTTAGATATGCATTTAGTTTTTATTACGTATCAAGATTTTTTTTAAGGCAAAGACAATAATCACAATGATAATGTTGGCCACACCCTGGAACAAAACTCCCTACCCCTTGGATCATGAAATTTATAAGTTTGGTAAAAGGACGATGCACCTACTCCTTCTAAATATCTATATAGTTTCAATTTAGTATCAATAGCATTAGAGAAGATATTATCTAAATGTTTTACACATATACACTATATATACCAAATTTCACTCCGCCCTGGACACAGAACCTCACCCCGGGGATCATGAACTTTACAATTATGGTAGAGGACTTCCTGCTCTACATCACTATGCATTTCGTTTTTCTTATGCATGTGCGGTCGTACAGAAGATTTTTGAAAATTGGTCAATTACAGGTGTGCAGTTGTAGAGAATATTTTTTAGATATTGATCAATGTTAGGCAGTTTTTACCCCTGCGCCTAAGGCCCCGGAGGTGTTGAAGCTTTGAAATTTACAACTTATGTCACCCTTGTCATGAAAATGATTCATATCATCATATCAAATTCGAAAAAACGGAATAGCAGTTATCAAGAAGTAAAACATGTTCAATTATTAACACATTTAATCATTGGCTATTTTGGTCCCACCTTGATGAAAAGGGAAGAAAACTGATCTATCTCATAACTCATATAAGGAATAAAAATAGAGAGTTGGGCAAACACGGACTCCTGGATATACTAGAGGTGGAATCAGCATCCCCCCAGTCGACCGTTGTTGTATAGTAGCCTTTTCCCCCTAGCCATCTTTCCCCCCGGAAAAATGGCTATATAGTAGCCCCCCCCCCCCCGAAAAATGGCTATATAGTAGATGGCTATATAGTAGGATTTTCCCCCTTTCATAGCCAGATGACTCCCCAGGAAAACCTACTATATAGTAGATTTTCTCCCTTCTTTTCATTCCGGTTACGTTTACAGCGGACCATTCCCTTACATATTCTTTCCATTCTAAAACTAATCCTTTTCTTGGCTATTCATTTGTTTTATATCCTAATTGGAGAGTTAATTTCCGAATTCACTTGATTGGGATTTTTGGAAATATTGATCATTCAACAAGCATTCCGTCGAATGTTATGTAAAACAATCATATATTTAGAATGTAAAATCAGAATATGTACATGTCGTGCTTGTAAAACAGCACATATTTAGGCAACTCAGAATTTATTAGTTAAACAGATAAGTATTTATCGTACGAGGAACACAAAAACTTTTCTTACAGATAGTGGAGTAAAACTTAAATTCTACAACTCTGTTGATTGTCTACCCCATGCAGATTTCAAATTGCCGCTACTAATGAATCAACTCGATCTCTTGTTAGACATGATTCTTAACACCGAGAAAGTGGGATTTTTCAATTGAATTAGAGATTTGACAGGACCCCCCCCCCCCCCCAACTGTTCTCGGGTCATTGGTGGATTATAGTAGATGTGAACATGCTATCGATATAACCGTAACTATTCCAAGCGGTGCAACTCCCAGCTATTCTGTCAGTACTCTGCTTTATTCATATTCGTTTACTATATTTCTCCAAAGATGAATTTATTTTGAATCTGACAGATGGACAACGTCATCATACTTTATTCCCATAGGGATATTTTGGAAAAGTTTTGTTTTTAAACGTGCACTCCTAAACTTTAAACTAACCTGAGCTGAAAGCTCAAGTGAGTTTTTCTGATCACCTATTGTCCGTCGTCTGTCCGTCTGTAACCTTTCCACATTTTCGACTTTTTCTCTGGAACCATTGGGCCAATTTCAACCAAACTTAGCATAAAGCAACCTTGGGTAAAGGGGATTCAAGTTTGTTCAAATGTAGGGTCACGCCCTTCTTCAAGTAGAGATAATAGCAAAGTATTTGAAATTAATTGACGACTTTTAAATATCTTCTTCTCCAAAACCACTGACCCAATGTCAACCAAACTTGGCACAAAGCATTCTTAGATTGAATTTGTTTAAATGAAGGGTCATACGTCCTTTACAAGGGGAGATAATATATAAATAATGAATTTTTAATTGTTGCCTTTGAAGTTTTTCTGAATCAAAGTTCTGGTATAATGATAGTTTTGCTCAAACAAGTTGTTGCCTTTGAAGTTTTTCTGAATCAAAGTTCTGGTATAATGATAGTTTTGCTCAAGCTTGTTTATTGCTTGGAACTGCTGCTCATGTGAGCGATGTGGCCTATGGGCCTCTTGTTACTTTTAACTTTCATATAAACATTTTCAAAAGTTGTGTGATAAAACCATTTAAGTGTTAAAACTGCAGTCCTGCACTTGCATTCATGTGCGTTTTTCTCTGATTTGTGGATTTTATTTTGGTAATATTTCTTTACAAAAATGTAAAAGCGACTATTCTTGAATGTTTCAAACTCCTAAAAAAAATTCTATCTAAAGGTGAATACATGTATATGAAATTCACTAATTTTCTCTCTAATATGTCCCCTTGCAAAATGTTACCTTGCTACTTGAGGAGCCGTTTTCGGAACATAAATTACGTAACTGTTCTACGATACAGTTTAAAATCTTAAATGAACTCAGTATAACATCTTATGAATACCATTTATGATAAACATTTTTGGTCACCTGGGTCACTCAGGTGACCTATTGCTGTTGATCTGCATTCGTCGTCTGTCGTGCGTTAACAATTTCTTCTCAAAAACTACTGACTCAATCTTAACCAAATTTGATATGTAGCATCTGTAGGAGAAGGGGACCAGAACTTGTAAATTTCATGACCCCCCCCCCCCCCCACACACACACACACCTAACAAGGAAACAAGGAGCCTTAATATTGGGTTAAAAACTGTAAAATTGATGCAATTCTTTAAAAATATTCTTCTCTTCTCCTAGGCATATAGCAGACTAACTGAATATATAGTAATGATGAGTCAGAAAGCCTCTATCAAAATTATAAATTTCATGACCCCCGGGGCAGGGGTTCCTGTGTTAGGGCATGGTAATATAGTGAAAATGCATTATTCCTTTAAAATCTTCTCTACTCCTAAGCACATAACTGAGTATACAGTAATGATGAGCAAGGAAGCCTCTACCAAAATTGTAAATTTCATGACCCCTGGGGCAATGGCTGTAGTAATGCCTGGTTGCGGGGAGAGGGGGTTGGCGACAGCTAAAATGCTTGTATAGTTAAATACCTTTAGTTTTTATAAATTCAAGATTTTTTTATCCTTAGTTAAATTAAACACATATATAGAAAGACCACAAGTTGTTGTCTAACGAAATTGCTTATTTTGAAAACCAGATTGCAGGGTTTCAGGATGGGGGGGGGGGGGGGGGGCATGGTCAAAGAGAGTTAATGTTTACGATGCTTAAAATGTTATATTTAGTTCTTTTGATGTTAGATGAAAACTGAATAAATAAAAAGACGAGATGACCAAGATGCTGCTACCTACCCGAGTAATAATTTAGGGAAAGACTTTGTTGGAGGGGGGTGTCTGAAATTTCCGTCTATTGATCTGCCAAAGTGTATTGGTATATTGAACACTGAATGCTTTTGTAAAGTGGTTATAATGCTGTCTACCAAATATTTCTATTGTAAACGCTTGGGGGTATACAAATATGAGACTTTCAGACAGGTCCGTGCATGGACTCAGGTGGCCGTCAAGGCCTGTGGGCCTCTTGTTAATTCAAGATATCGATACAATTAAGACTGCAGAATATCGTTCAACATAAAGATTTATTCGGATACATTGTAAGTGGGCTTACTCTTTGTTTCCCACAAAACGGTTTATATATTCCGGCAAAAAGACAACAGGCCACGACAATTTTCTTTATTACTACTTTTTTTCAAATAAGCTTTGGAAAGAACAACTAACTAACTCGTGTGTATCAGGTTATTCAGAATTGGTTATCGTCCATGGATAAGAGGTAGACAGTCCATGACCACAACGCTCACCTGGGTTTTATCTCCCAACTTTGAACAAATCATTGAGCCATTACTTTTTGTGTTTATTTCACTAGTCAAGGAAATCAAAAAGAAACAAACATTTTGAAAAGTTCCGAGAATCTGTAAAATTCTACCACTAGTAGCCTTTTATACATGTATGTACATGTATAAGAATGCTTGATCAGATCGAGTTGAATTATACTGGCATTGTTGTTCTATGAAGAAGAACATTTTAAAAGGTCCACACTGTGTTGTTATTAGTATTGCTATGATCCCCCCATGGAACATGATTAATGTACCTCCTTTCATTTAACCCACCCCCTCTCTTTACAAAGCAACTCAACCAACACCACCCATATACATGCATATACTAAATGCAAATTTTGGTTAAAATCCCCCAGTGTTTCTGGAAAAAAGGTGAAAATATGAAAAGTTTACGAGGGTAGAGATACACTTGGGCTAGAGTAGAGGAAAGAAGGCAAGCTAAAGAGAAAGTGGTAAGAGCTACAACCAGACACCAAACACGTCAAGCACAGGAGAACTACACCCAAAATGATCAGGAGGTGAAGAAAAATTGTAAAAAAGACAAAAGAAAGTATGCAGAATATCTAGCACAAGAGGCAGAAACAGCATTTAGTAAAGGAGACATATCAAAACTCGCTATAACATCACCAGACAGCTGAGTGGTAAACCACCCACTACCAATACACCGGTAAAGGATAAAAACGGAAATGTAATAACCAAGATTGAAGAACAACTTAAGAGATGGAAAGAACATTTTCATAAAGTACTAAATAGATCACCGACAAATCCACCTGATATAGAAGCGGGACAACCACTAGACATAAATTTGAAGAAGTTACTAGAGATGAAATAGAAAGAGCAATAAAACATCTTAAAAATGGGAAATCAGGAGGAGTTGATAATAATAATAACAGGAGGTACTGTGAGCAATGCTCACTAAGAATACCCCCCGCTTACCCCAATCTCCCAAAGGGTGTTGGTAATAGGTATAAACTACCTCTTTTCTGAGTGTAAAAAACAAATGGCATGAAAAACCGAACCATATTGCTACTTCAATGTCCAGTGCGCTTGACCTTTGACCTTTTGACCCCAAAATCGATAGGGAACATCTTCATTCCATGGGTAGTCCATATGTATGATATGGTGACTGTAGGTGGTAAGGATAACGCTTTAGAGCCTGGAAACCATATTGCTACTTCGATGTCCAGTGCGCTTGACCTTTGACCTTTTGACCCCAAAATCGATAGGGAACATCTTCATCCCATGGGTAGTCCACATGTATGATATGGTGACGGTAGGTGGAAAGGATAATGCTTTAGAGCCCGGAAACCATTGCGTCTACAGACGGACGGACGGACAACCCGATTCCAGTCGGGGGGGGGGGGGGGTATAATTATAATAATGATTGGTTTTATATAGCGCCTTTTCCAGCGTATGCTGCTCAAAGCGCTTTACAATAATCAATGTACATTATTACCCCGGCAGACCTTATATCAATCTAGAACTTTCTCAGCCTCCTAGGAAGCATACAGTGCAAGCTGCCATTACAAGCGCTAGAGCACTAACATTCTAACAATATCTTTCACTGTCTATAGCCAGGTACCCCTTTTACACTTGGGTGGAGTGATAACATTTCACCAGAGGCAATTAAAGCCATGGACTATATTTCAGTTGAGGCCCTTCACCGCCTGATAAACAGAATCTAGAAGGAAGAACAAATTCCAAATGATTGGCGAAAAGGACTCCTTATTAAACTTCCAAAGAAAGGTGACCTTTCCTCATGTAACAACTGGAGAGGGGTCACCCTGTTATCCATTCCAAGCAAAATCCTATGTTATGTCATACTCTATCGAATTAAAGCAAAATTAGACAAAATGCTTTTAGATGAACAAGCAGGATTTAGACAAGAGCGTTCCTGTGTAGACCAGATAGCCACCTTAAGAATCATAGTAGAACAGACAATTGAATGGCAAACATCTCTTTATATGATCTTTGTAGACTTTGAAAAGGCTTTTGACAGTATCGACCACCAGGTACTGTGGGATATTCTCAAACACTATGGCATACCTCATAAAATCATCTCTATCATTCAACAGCTTTATGATGGATATAACTGCCAAATAGTTCATGATGGAAACCTGACCGATCCGTTTGATGTCACTACCGGTGTAAGGCAAGGTTGTCTCCTGTCCCCTCTCCTATTCTTGATGGTTATAGACTGGGTAACTAAAACAGCATATAAAAACCCAAAAGGTATACAGTGGACAATGCAAAACCGCCTGGAAAATCTTGACTTTGCTGAAGATATATGTATGATATCACATAGATTTCAGGACGCAAAAGAACAGACCATCAGTCTTGAATCAACAGCAAGACAAACAGGCCTTCTAATCAATCCAGTAAAGACAAAGAAAATGAAAATAAACACTGCTCAGACAGAGAAACTACAAATAAGACACAAGAAAGTAGAAAATATAGAAGAATTCACATACCTGGGCAGTATCATCAGCACTACAGGTGGAACCAACGACGACATAAAAGCTCAGAAAAGGAAATCTCAACAAGCCTTTGCCATGCTAAAATCAGTCTGGAGAAGCACCACCTTGAGAACTAGTACCAAACTAAGGTTTTTCAACTCTAATGTCAAATCTGTCCTTCTCTATGGGTCCGAAACTTGGAGAGAAACATCAGCATCCATCAAGACACTTCAAGTCTTCTTAAACCGCTGTCTAAGAAACATCCTTGGTGCGAGATGGCCAGATACGATTAGCAACAAAGAACTGTGGAAAAGAACCAAACAAGAACCAATTGAGATAACAATTAGAACAAGAAGATGGAAGTGGATTTGACACACCTTAAGAAAACCTAACACCAACATAACTAAACAAGCTCTAGAATGGAATCCACAAGGCAAACGCAAGAGAGGCAGACCGAAAAACGCTTGGCGTAGAGGGATCAATGCAGAGCTACAGGCCATCAATAAAACATGGGGAGAAACCAAAAGAATAGCCCAAGACAGAAAAAAGTGGAAAGCTACTGTGGTTGCCCTATGTCCCCCATGGGACGAAGTGGATTAAGTAAGTAAGATACGTAGGTGCCTAAAAACAGACAAGATTTGGTAAGAAAGGCTCAGTTGAACCACGAGGATTTGTATGATTTTTTCCAAAGAATCTTATAGCACTTGAAACATTTTCGAACCCTTTTTAGAATTTTTGGTCCACTCTGCTCACCACAGAAAGATGTCCATGGAGAATATCAAAACAACTTGCATGAAAATTTTCATGAAATATAAAAAGGCTTTCCTGTAGATATTGACATTGCTGGTGCAGTAATTTTTGGTAAAAAGGGTTTTAAGACACCTACTCTTTTTTTATTGGTTTATTTATCGTCTCGCCATTTTTAAAAAAAATTATCTCCACATTTCGAAATGGCATGACCCTTCATTTGTTCAATTTTGAATTCCCTTTACTCATGGATGTTTCATGCAAAGTTTGTTTAAAATTGACCCAGTGATTCTACAGAGGAAGTAAAAATTGGAGAAGTTTACAGACGGACGAACGGATAGACGGACGGGAGGACAGACAGACCAATAGACGAACGGAACCCGGACAAAAGATGACCAGAAAAGCTCATTTAAACTATTCAACTATTATTCATTTTACCATCTCAATTTATTACATGTTCATGTATCTGCTATCCTAAAAGATCCTAGATTGTTCTAAAAAAGGAAAACGAAGATTCGGGGTAATATTTCTTTAACTTTGCTCAGCATCCCCCTATGGGATTTTGAAATTTCAATTTATTACTATATATTTGCACCCTCAAAAAATGGAGCTCCCGGAAAAATTGGACCTATACCTAAAATATTTGGACCCCCTGGAAACATTGCCTGGATCCACCCTGGTTTAAGTTGGTTTCGTTTCGTTCCTATTTAAGCCTAGGCTCGTTTCGATTTCGTTTCCCAGTTTTGCAGGTGTCCTAGTGATCAACATATACAAACGAAAAAGCAAAATGACCCAAATGTCAAACGAAAGGCCTCAAATCATTTGTTACATCTAAAAATTCGAAGTAAACATGGTGTGTGTGGGGGTGAGGGGGTGTTTGCTTATACACGTATACTATGGGGTGAAATTTATTTTTTTAATATAATTTCATATGTTATATACTTTCTCAGTAATACTGTAAAGCATATCTCTAAAATTTGTCTTTATGAAAATACATGTACATACATATATATTCAAACTATCGGTAACATACACTTTTCGATACTCAGATCTATGCAATATCAATATTTGTTGTACAAAGCCCGACTGACTTTCCATAATCTGTTTTCTAAAATTAAAACCAAAAACCGTGAGGGGGTAATCCTGCTATGGGGAATATCTACTATATAGTAGTCTTTCCCCCTAGGGGAAAGACTACTATATAGCCATTTTTCCGGGGGAAAAGCTACTATACAAAACCGGTCACATCCACCGTGAGCCCTATATCTTGATCAGGTAAATGGAGTAATTCATAGTCATAATCAGTGTGCCAACGGCCTAACAATCGGTATGAAACACTTCAGACATCATTTGACCCAATGATAGGTTGTATTGGCAAACTAGATCATTATAACGACCAAAGAATTTGCGAAATGTTGACTTTAAATGAGACTGTTGAAACCTCTATAACATTAACGTGTTTGTCAGCAGCCTGCCTCGATTAAAAACTGATCACACACAGAACACGCTCTTGCGTATTGAATCAGTTGAGAGACATAAACACCATATACAGGTGATAATGGAATATTGCTACATAAATATGGGACGTTTGTCATAAAGTTGAGTTGTTAATTTGCCGTTAATATTTATTTTCAATAAAATATCTAAGTACGAAGCAGATGTACCTGTGTAATGTGGGTTCAAACCACGGATAATAATTTTTCTTAAATGTTTCCTACGTTTCTAAATGATTGCATTAAAGTACAGTTTTAAACAATGATAAATCAATTTGAATCAAACACTATTGATTTATCATATGATTTTCCTCTAACTATTCATTGCCTAGTCTAATCACTCGTGTTTCAGCCATCTGGTCTGAAACAACAGTTTCAGACGCTGTTTCAAACTACAAGTCTAAACCCTTTATTTATTTGAGCATTTGCTTCCGCGCTATCTTCTGAAGGAATAATGTCTCAAATGGTTCACCCGCAGTAATTTGAGGTCCCGCATATGAGACAAATAAACCTTACCTAAATTCTGAATGCGAGATCCGTTCTTCTCTCTTCTCCGTCTACCAGCAAACTAACTCAGATACGCAGAAGTGCCTTCTATTTATACCTCCGCTCAATTCTGCTGAATCATATACTAGTCTCCAAAACGTTTGAGACAGTGCACAACACACAAGGAATAGCTAATCATTGACAAGACTTTGATTAACCCTGATTGCCTCATTTACATAATGAAAGGAATTTTCATTACACATGTACCCCTACGATTATGAAATTTACAATTTTGGTAAAGTACTACCTGCTCATTTTAGATATCTATTTAGTTTCAATTTAGTAACAATTGCATTAAAGAAGATGTTAATTTTCTAAATGTATTATACACAAACACTATATACCAAATGGTCCTGCCCTGGAGTCAGAACCTCTACCTGGGGGGACATGAAATTTACTATTTTGGTAGAAACCTTCCTGCTCTATATCATTATGCATTTAGCTTTTCTTTCAGATGTGTTACTGTAGAGAAGATGGCTCCTTAAATTTTTTTATCAAGTTTTGGCAATTTTTCCCGCCCCTATGGGCCCCGGGGTGAGGAACGGCGGGTGTAACCGGACCGCATTCTTACTAGATGTTGTTCACCTAATTTTGTTGCTGTCGACAGAGGGTGTATCGACTTAAAGCTGACATGAATTAATAATTACGTACACCTTTCTCATCTTATCCGCCATATTTCTCTCAGGTAGCCTAATTTACTCTACCCGTATATACCCCAAATGTGATTGTCACACCTGAGTGATTTTTCTAGGTGGACTCGACCAGTGCACATCTCCGATAGTAATATACAATGTATAGGGAAATGCGAAACAAATAAAATCACATTTTAAAACATTATGCTTTTCTCAAAATTACAAATTATTTATTGTATACCAATGCAACATTCCGAAAGTTTAGATAATTTAGAAAAAAAATGCAAAAAAAGCTTTTCTTGCATACTTGCAAGTGCAAGCAAGTATTTGCAGTTTCTTATGAAATAAATGCGGATTAAATCATTTGCCAATTACATACTGATAGAATGGAATAAGCAAAGAGCATAAAATATATTATTTATATCAATTCTTGCAAAATACAGGTCCATGCCATAATATGTAATGCACATGGCATATTCGCCACAAAAAAACACCGTATCAAATACGGACGTCTATTCAACAGGTATCGGAGATGTGCACTTACCGAAAATATTAGATTCTCTTTATTCTGATAAATCCACGAAACAAAATGATAAACTCCATTTGTATCTCGTTTGAACTTTACAACACGTTGTCATTCCATTATACAGACTGCGACACACTTCACCCGTGCCAAATAGGATGTCTTCAATCAGGGGAGATGTCAGAGTCGAAAAATTTTCCTGCACTGAATGCTTGTCTGGTCGAGATTTTGCAGTTTATAGAAATCGGAAATCTAATCATATACACTGAGCATCTGGTTGGATATATTGCGTGCCCAATTCAAAATTTATCGATGATCATATACAAATTTGGATATACAAATAAGGGAATAATGATCGAAAATATACATCTGTTTAAAAATGCGGGTATTACATTTGCAATCCATAATAAACAGTTGATTACACAAAGACGCATATAAAAGGAAATGTATAAACGAAAATATAGTTTTATTGTTTCTTTCGGAACCACATAATTATTTACGGTCTCTGTATGTCCATATTCATTGATTAAACAGGAGAGAGAGAGAGAGAGAGAGAGAGAGAGAGAGAGAGAGTCCTACTTCGATGTACAATATCATTTCACAGAAGGAAAGAAAATTGATCAGTGATATAATGGTAAGCTTACAAGCATTAAAAGAGTCCAGCTCTTTAAAAATTTGTTATTGACAATATATTAAAAACTTACAGGAGTTGATGCTTATAATTGAATTCATTACAAATTAATATATATATATATATAAGTTTAAACTGCATGTAGAAAATACTGACTTTGTGTGTTAGAATAACGGAAAAAAGTAAATTGTCAAAAAAGTGGGGAGAGCAGACCAGCCCAGCCTCCCTGCCCACCCCTGTATACATGCCTGAAACAACATATCAATTCGTGTTGAAAGAAAGGTGCATATCTGCATTTCATTAAATTCCAAAGGAGCTCGAATTTATGTGTTCCCCTATTAATTAATTTGTATGCAAGATTCGTTCCCGAATTTAGAATCATGCTTTCAGTCAGAGCAGAAATGAATTCATTTTGAAGTACATCTAGTTTGAATGCAAATGTGTGGTTCCTTCTTTTAATTTCATCAGACTCATTAGAACCCCCTCCCCCAAACTATGCAGCTTTGTTTTTATTGATATCTAAATCGGCATATGAATCCGAATACAAATTATATGATGTTTTTTCGTGATCATATAGATATCGATACTAGAAAATGTTTATACTCTTGCCTTTTGCATATCCTACTAATGCATTACAGTAGATTGACACTGTATCGTATCAAATAAAACCTCAACACGAATTTTACTGATTTATGAATACTAACATCTTATCGAATACATTTGGATATGAAATTTCGACGTACAGCGGTATGTCTATTTTCAGAATATATCCATTGCGCCAGATCTACGAAATGCAAATAATCATTATGGCATGTTACAGAAACGTTAAAACACACATGCTATAGTCCTGCAATGCATAAAATGAAGTTATTGAAAACAACATTATTTAAAGATATGTTTAATTTTTAATTATTGCGTGCTTTAAATGAATCAAATAAATCTGTATTATCAATTAATGAGAGCAATATTGAGTTACTGGTCTCTTATATTGAATTAACGATATCATTTGTCTTAATAAGAGCGCGATTATTACAAGATCATCGTTTGAACACCCCCCCCCCCTCTCTCCATACACTCATGCAGTGTTGTATATGCAAATTATCTATGCACAAACAATTTATGTACCTAAATGATATCCTGATTTATAAATCTGCAATACTCTGACAAGTATAAATCATACAATATAAGGATTCATGCACAATACAGGGTAAATATTCTACTCTGATACTTCCCCTGATTGAAGATAGCTGATCGGCACGGGCTAAGTGTGTCGCAGTCTGTACAATGGACAATGTTGTTTACTGTTGGAATACAAATGGAGTGTATTATTTTGTTTCATGGATTATGCTAATAAAGGGAGTTTTACTACTACTTTGAGTATTTTCGACAAGTGTACACGTACATCCTCGGTCCTTTACAGATATTACGAGTAGACCCAGGTAAATAGTCATCCGCATTCGATGCTTTTTCATGACGAGCGTACATGACCATGTCTTCTTTATACGTACAGTAGCATTTATGTATTTGCATTTTGCTTGAAGTAAGTGTGAATGGTATAGATTTTATACCCTTTGCTTATTCCATTTCATTAATAGATCTAGATAATAGATGAAATATTTCTCCGCGTTTTTGTATAGTTTTGACATATTTATTGCAAATGTACGCACATTCACGTAAAGAAAAGGCATTCTATATTTATTTATCCAAAGCTTTTAGAATGATTTACTACTGTACGATATGTTTATTGTAATTTTGAGCACTGCATGGTGTTTCAAAACGTGATTTCATTTCTTCTTGATGTCCTATAAATTAGTATCGGAGATGTACGTGTTACCTGTCGAAGCTACCCGCACAGGTAAATCGAAGACACTGATGTGAAGTGAAGCGTAGCAAAACTCGTCCCCTTATATACCATGCGAACCCTGATACATATAACAATAGAATATCCAACTAATATGGCGGATTAGCAAAGAAATATGGCGGACATATAGAATTATACTATATTTATTAATTCATGTCAGCTTTAACCTGAATATCGCGCCATGTTTTCAATCAAATAGTATAATAGAGGTGATTTTAAATATATAACATCCTAATGCACATAACTGCTATTTACGGCAATAACACCGGGTTTGCCTCCCCCCCCCCCCTTTGAATTGTGTCTCTATCCCTTTTCTTTATTAATACGAATCATTACAGCTTTGATTGTTTTGTTTGACTGTTTCCCGCCACACTCAACAACTTTTCAGTCATCTGGTGGCGCCCAGTTTTATATGGTGGAAGAGAGAACCCCTATACAATGTACCTCGGAAGAGACCACCGACCTTCCGAAAGTAAACTGGGAAACTTTCTCACTTATCGGCGCGAGCGGGAATCTATTACAGCTTTGGAAAATTTGAATATTGTATAATATCTAGATTAGAGTTAAAGCCCATGGGCTAGTTTTTGTGTGAAAAATGTTTGCATGGTGGAATAAATGTCGATTTAGTTTGTATCCCAAAGGATGTTAATAGAAAGAAGCAGGACATTGGATTACGCAACTACCCCTTGTTTTCATTGTTTTATGCCCCCCTGATACAAACTAGACATTCATATCTTATAACTCTATTTTGTGATAAAACTTTTTGTTCATATCTAAGTATTGGATTTTATGTCAAGTTGAAATGTCACCCATGTGTTACAGTGCCCTTATCGAGAAATAAAATTCAATACAAATAGTTTTTACTGATAAAATATTGATAAATGTAAATATTCTTCATTTTATCCTGATACTTCTTTTTATGATGCGTGTACGTTAATTTACATGTATCATCTGGTGTCATCCAGATAACTTATGTACTGCATCAGATCTAATCGACCATATTTGATTTGCAAAAGGGTTGTTTGGGTAGTGTAATGGTTAATGCACTCGTTACTCACCGCTGCGTTCCGACTTTGATCGGCAGTGTTTGTCTGTGAGAGGGCATGGCGGTCGCCAGCTCGGACACGTGGGTTTCCTCCGGGTACTCTGGTTTCTTCTCTCATCAATGACCCCCTCGCCCCAATATCCGAGCCAATGAGAAACATCAATACAAGTTGTAAATCTTGTTTGTTAATCATCGTAAAATAAGTAAGATTTGTTTGATTTGCATTACTGTCCCATCTATTATACGTTCATCATGCCTATATATTCAGAATTCTTCTTTGATATACGTACAGCATTGATTGCTTTTTCAAAATTCTAATATAAATCGTAGGTATACTAAATGTACAAATACATGTAAATCCATTTATTTGTTCAGTTCAAAGTAATTATCTACAAAACGATGTTGTCATTAGATACATCCTTCATGACACCGTAACATTTTTATTAGTTTGCCTGTTGGTAATTTATTTTCAGACCCGGTCTATAAGCGCGATAATCACACACGCCTTTTCTTGAAGACATGCAAATAAATGTTTAGATATTGTCTACATTTTGATTTTATTTAAAAATCACACATTTTACGAAGACCTGTTGAATTTAAACTAACATTGCGAGAAAATGGGGGGTTGGGGGGTTGGGGGGGTTGGGTTAGAATATTTGAGTATTATTCTCAAGTCTGGTCCAGTTGTAGCTGATCACGTGGTTTGCAATCAATATGTAACATGACAGTTGCATGAGGCACGCGCAGCACGCGATAGCGTATCGATCGATTTTCCAAGAGAAATTATCATAATGAAGATCGAAAAACCAACGACACAAAATATTCTTAAGAAATATACGAAAATGTGCGTAAAACAATGTTAGCTGTGTAAGTAAGTTGACTCGTCCCATATTTCTCTTATTTTATTGATCAGAGCTCGTTATATTCACGATACTGTGGCAGATCACTTTTGAGAACACCCCATACCTGATGGAGAGCTCATATTCCATTTGTATACTTTGATTCCGACATGCGATTATGCGTTCAAGCTGCTTATATCTGCCGTAGGCATAGGGATAAAACGACAATAAACCCTTATTCAAGACCGTAGACCCAAGCTTGGAGCAAGAGTGCCTGGATTCTATTGTTGTGTATTATTATAATTTATTTCCCACATTTTAGCGAGGGAGTTTACATCTGCAATCATCAGATTTGAAAGTGAATATGAGCGACCATTGTCGTGGCAGACTATGAGATAACAGCAGTCTGAATCATGTGAATATGGGAAACATTTTATAAGACGACAAAGGATGAGAATTATAGAGAACATCGTATTAAAATATATGGGTCGTACTTATTGATTCACCGTTTACCGCGAGGAAGATGGCGAGAGAGGATGCAGCGTGTAAAATAAACAGAATTTAAGAGGAAAATTTGTTGCTTGAAGAAAAAATAAAGCATTGTGAAACCAGGTGCGGAATGAAGTGCTATGAACACCACTCAGGGAGGAATTTCTTCCTGGGCGACGGATGCCGATTATTATGAAACGTGTAATAATTGGAAATATTGATGTGTTGTGTCTGATGAAGAATGTACGAGGCTCAAATTGGAGAGAAGGAAGTGTGGTAGAAGCGCCGCTTTAACCCAGATCAATAACTCGGCATTTTCTGATTTTGATCGTCAATAAAGAGGGATATTTTGATGTGTGGTTATCGAGAACACGTTTCGACGGTCTTGACTGATACAAAAAAAATTCTGAGGCGTATTGTGGAGACGAATTAAACATATGAATTACACACGCCAGTGGAACAGTTGTTCATCTTCACCGCCATGGATTTGTGCGGGTTCGCCTGGAAGAATATTTATTACGTTCCGCTACTTGTGGAGCTGATGTTATTGAATGTCCTTCACCTCGCGGGGGGAGAAACGATTCTGAGAAGGGACTCGCGGAAATATCCATTACATGTGCCAATTACAGGCAAGTCCAATTCAACGGAAGATGGGCAAGTGCCGTTCACTCCACTTTCCATACAATCTTCTTTAGCCCTACATTACATAGATTCTGTGATCAAGAATCCTAGTAGAATTTGTTTATACAACAGGTCGGCCGTAACGTTGGATTCATTTAAGTTAGATATTGTGAACTCGTCTTTCAGTAATTTGTATAAGTATCGTGCAAAACAGGTTGTGTGGATAGCCAAATCTTTAACTGGATTACTTACAGACCACAGCACTATTAAAGTAGCAAATCAGATCAACTCTCATAAGAATTTTTTGTATGAATTAATTAAATCGACTTTATTTAACAATACTCAGATAGCAGGAAGTGGTATAGCTTTTGACAACGATACATTTTTATACATGGCCAAATCAAAGTCTGGTAGTCCAACGGGATTTCAGGATTTGTCCGCCAAGTATAACTTTACAGATGCCGAGTTCTACTCGATCCCTGCCAGAAGAAATTATACAGGAGTTTGGAAGCAGAGGAACGAGACCTTTAGCAGTTTTAATGTCCCTCCAGTAGATATGCAGGATGGATACTGGACCAATCCTTACTTTGACTGTATGAACTTAGAGAAGTGGATTATTACGTATTCGGTGCCTTTCTTTCACCGACCAAGAGAAAAACCAGTTTTCAGGTAATTTTTGCAAGATAATATATTCAAAACACATAATGAATATTGAGCGAGAAGCATTTGGATGCACTATTCCCGGGTTTTGATCGAAACTGAAGCGTCATAGCTTGTTATGTATGTTGGTTGCAGTGTAAAAAAACCCAGACAACTTTACAGAGATTCATTTAGACTTGTTTCTTCTGATCCATCTATCTCTATAATTTCCCTGTTCGGCGAGAAAAATGAGGGTTTAATGATTTTTGTATTGTTAAAGATTACGTAATGGGTAATGACGCGGTTTTTCTTCTCTGTTTCATTCTGAACCGTACTATTTTATCGAAATTGATTTGTCTACATCACATGTTGAAAGGACTGTGAGAAATTGTAACTTACAAGAGTTTCATGCAGTGTGTTGTTAGAAACTTTTCTTTTAGACCATAGTATTGGTTGCCCTATTCGCCAGCTTTCGGGGTTTTTAATTAGTCCAAGCTATCCTCCATTTTGCTGGGTGAATTAACAAACCAGCTCACTGGAAAAGAGGCATGTTCCACGCTGCATAACTGCTATAGCACATGTAAAAACCTACTTATTATATATGTAAATGAATTTTGTTGTTGTTAAGCGTTTCATCGAGTGTTGTACATGTAACCTTTAATCACTGATTTCTAGACTATCTTTTTGTTGTGTACAGTATATCCTTCTCTAACCTGCCCATACAGACGTAAGCATGTCTATGAACATGAAGGCACGAAATTCTCTGGTGTTTTTAAGTTCTCTTCAAAAGATCCTTTGAACCTCGTTGATGTTGCATAGCAGCCGTTTCGAGCTCTGGCAACATTTCTGGACTGGAAGTAGTTGTCAGTCGAACTTTTGAAACTTGTCCTGCTAACGAGGTGCGCCAGACTGAATATCAAGAATGTGATAACTAAAGGCAGGAAGCTTGAATATCTGTTGTTGTTACTGAAAAAGCATAGCAACATACACACATATTATACACACACACACACAGCGCGCGCGAGTATGTGTGTGCTCGAAACACTAATGCATTCGACAGATACTGAATGTAGTAATAAAGCCAGGTGTTGTTGACATGAAAAATAAAATGATTTTCTCCCTTCCAGCTGCTTAAGAATTTTTCTATTGCTGAAAATTGGAGGCCCTCCTTTAAACGTGTGGTAATATGGATGGATTGCTCTTTCTTTGGTTATGGAGAATGTATGCACTGGTAGTGGGGACAAAATCTATACCACTTTTACCACAACTCTCAGGAATATAGGAATTGAATGATGGTATTTTGAGAACAATTTACAAATGTGATAGATAGGTGTATTATACGAGTTGGAATTTTTATTCTGATGGTTGATGTATTTTCGCACAAGACTGCTTTACTAGCAATTGTTGTTTCTTTATTTCATACTTTATATATTGCGATAATGCATTTTTAAATCACGTATACTGTAGTATATACTTGTTCAGTATTTCGTTTTGAATTCTTGTTGATCTTCAACTGTAAATTGTGGAGTGTGGATTTGATGGGTACATTCACTGTGAATTGTGGAGTGTGGATTTGATGGGTACATTCACTGTGAATTGTGGAGTGTGGATTTGATGGGTACATTCACTGTGAATTGTGGAGTGTGGATTTGATGGGTACATTCACTGTGAATTGTGGAGTGTGGATTTGATGGGTACATTCACTGTGAATTGTGGAGTGTGGATTTGATGGGTACATTCACTGTGAATTGTGAAGTGTGGATTTGATGGGTACATTCACTGTGAATTGTGGAGTGTGGATTTGATGGGTACATTCACTGTGAATTGTGGAGTGTGGATTTGATGGGTACATTCACTGTGAATTGTGGAGTGTGGATTTGATGGGTACATTCACTGTGAATTGTGGAGTGTGGATTTGATGGGTACATTCACTGTGAATTGTGGAGTGTGGATTTGATGGGTACATTCACTGTGAATTGTGGAGTGTGGATTTGATGGGTACATTCACTGTGAATGTTGGAGTGTGGATTTGATGGGTACATTCACTGTGAATTGTGGAGTGTGGATTTGATGGGTACATTCACTGTGAATTGTGGAGTGTGGATTTGATGGTACCCATCACTGTCTCGCGTACACGGCGTTGTTTGTTCTTTATATGTATTACATGTATATTTATTCAAAAGCTTCCATGCACTTCCTTGATCTGGCTAAATCAGATAAACGTCCATATTAGGTATCGACTCTCACTCCATAATTACATGATGATTTCATACTTATCGAGTTACAAAATGATACATGTTTCACACTGTGTATACATCAACTTGCAGGTCAATAAGTTATGTGGACTACACGTTTACGTGCGAAAGGAAGATACATAAACAGACAAAGTACACTAAAGTCAAATAACTGCGTTCTTATGAATGACGCCCATGTCAATCGAAGAATTCACAAAGCAAAATTTGTCTTAAATACGTTCCTTTACTAACATGACTAAGTTTGAATTTAAAATTCATTTTCATTAATTCTGTAAAGGACAATACCAAGAACGATGGCATTGATTTAGAAGAAAAAAATTATCACGATTATTGTTTAGATATGTCGTTCTCCATTGAGGTCATGAATCGTTGAGATATATGGGCCTTTCTGGTGTAGAATTGTGAAAAGCGAAGGTTTACAAGTGAAGAATTTTGTTGCATTGATTAGTGAAGGAGAATACTGATGATTCCACATAAGTGTATGTTTGATGTTAAATCATACAGCATCATAGCGACACGCACACAGGGTTTGGGGAAACTAAATGACTCTACAGTCAACCTATCTTCAAATAAAAGAAGACTGATGCAGCGCGGGAAGCATAAAATCAGGGTTTTTTAAAGTACATACAATACGTGTATTTTAAACGATTGTTTCAGTTCCAATATTAGCTGCAATAATGTAGCCCTGTCCGATTTTTTTTATTCTGACGTTTTCGGGATAGGCTGATCTGTAGATCCCTTCTTCGAGTCCAGCAGGGGTTTTAAATTTTTTTCCAGATTGCTTTCTACTAAAACTGCATTTTTTGACAAATATAAAGTAAATTTGAAAATTTTCAATTTTAAAATATTCTTGTACATATCCTCCACTTTTCGCCCATATCGAATTTCTCTGGTGTAACATACCTTATTAAGCCATGATTTGTAGAACTTTGCATCATGTAGTATCAGCCAGCATCAGACTGTGACATACTTTCTTTGCATTGTATGAAGTCTTAGCTTAAAACTGTGACAGGAGGTAGATAGACAAACCAAGAATTTTGTGTGCAAAATATTTCCCCATTAGACCAAGTTCACCAACGTGTAAATATTTAAAACATCAAAGAAAATAAAAAAAATTTGAGAATCAAAATTCTTGCTCTATGTCCATCTTCAAGTTATTTATAAAAACCCTAGCTTCTAAACTGTGAGGATTTAAAAAGACAAAGCATGTCCTTTATTTGACATAATATTTTTCTCAAAACTTACTAAGTTCAATAACTTGTAATTTTCTCAAAAATTGAAGAAGATCAAAATCCTTGCCACATGCACACCTTCAATACCCATACAAACACTTTGTAAAATAAGAAGGTTCTCACTTGAAAGCTGTGGGAGGAGTTTGCCGGACATATTATGTACCCTCCGTATAAAAATAATTTTCAAATAAAGGGGCAAATTCGTGCAAGAGAGGTCAAAATTGCAACATGATCTAGAGTTATCCACAAAGAAGCTACATAACAAATGTGACGGACAAATGAAATTAGTAACAGAAAACCCCGGACGGACGGACGTACAGACATCGCTGTACCATAATACGTTCCGTCTAAAGACGGGCTTATAAACCAAATCACAATGGAGTTTTCACTCGTCCGTAAGCTACAATATGAATATTCGCCAATTGGCGGCAGAGACACAGTACGTTTGAAATAATGTTTTAAAAATCTGATAAAAGCAATAATTGTTAATTGACTACTTTAATTTACAATTTGTGATTGATTTTGTCAGCTGCTAACGAAATTAAATTTAAAGAACATTTAGAACATTGATTGATTGTATATTGTTTACCGTCCCACTTGAGAATTTTTCACTGATGTGGAGACTTCACCATTGCCGGCGAAGGGCTACACAATTTAGGCTTATGCTCCGCGCTTACTGCCTTTGAGCAGAGAGGGTTCTTTAACGTGCCACACCTGCTGTGACACGGAACCTCGGTTTTAGCGGTCTCGTCCGACAAGCAATTAAGAGGTACTGAGGACCTATTCTACGTTTAACCCAAATCCCCACGGGATTAAGAACATTGTCTTTTAATATTATTCAGTTTCATAGTTGTATTATGGTGTTATGTTTTAATGTTTGAATTCACCGGGAGCCAGTAAATACAATTTTTACAATATTTGTTACCGCTGCGATGGTCTAGAAGTAGAGCGTTCGCCCTGCATGCGGAAGGTCGTAGTTCGAATCCCGGCCGCGACAGACCTAAGTCGTTAAAACAGGTAGTGACAGTTCCATCGCCAAACGCTAGGCATCAGGTGTGAATGTCACGGGCCCTCGGAGATAGCCTTAAAAACGGATGTCCCGTGTCGCAGTAGGTGTGACACGCTAATGAACCCTTCACCGGTATTGGTGACCTTTCCAATATGAGTGAAAAATTCTCGAGAGCGACGTTTAACAAGATATGTACAATCAATCAATCAATCAAAAACGAACCTCTGTATTGCCACTTCAGTAGCCTACAATACAATACATGTATTTGTCATATTTACTGCCACCCAGTAAATTAAAAACGACAATGAGATATTCAAATCAGGTCCATGGAATAATGTTTGCCAAATTGAAAAATATCAAAAATTAAAAACACCTTTTACATATGTAGTTTATTTTAAAATTTTCAATGGAATAATCCAATGTATCGTAACATCGATAGTATAAATGTCGTATATCGGAGAAAAAATGAATTTTGCAGTAAGAGTCATAGTGCACTTTGAAGCTTCATAGCAGGTAGGTTAAATTCCTTTAAAAGAAAAAAAAACATGGAAAATATACATACAAAAGGAGCAGAACACGTGTGAAAGTAGGTCAATCGTTCGTCAAGGTCAATCGTTCGTCAAGGTCAATCCAGCTCAATATATACACAAAGTTCTCTATTAAAATCCCACATCATATCCTCTCGCAAAATGATATATTGTGAGATAAGATCCCTGCAAGTGCTATGAAAGCAAGGCATTTTCATTCCAGTAACCAAAATGATTTATAGTTGACCTTGAAAATCATTAATAACTAAGGCTTTTGTGTTAGAGAGTATCTTTGTAAGTGCATCTGAAATTGAATACAAAATACACATCTTAAAAATTAAGACTATCCCTGCCAGGGACTTGAACCAATTATTCCTGATAAAAATTTGATAAGTAATGCCACTCAAATCTTGTAAAGAGAGGAATTCGGAGGGGTTTTTTCTTTCCGTGACCTTGACTTTAGATATTCAATTTTTTCAAACCAACTGAAACTGAGATCTTTATGCGAAGTACCACTATTGAAAATTTGACGAGAATATATCTTGAATTTTGTCCACAAAAGATTTCAGAATATCCCTACGAATGATCTTAACCTTTCTTTTTTAAAGCTGTATGACCCGATGTTCATGTATTATTTTTGAACATTATTACTTTAAAGCAGATTAATTACATTATAAAGTTATTAACTTTCCCTTAATTACATGCTTGAAAACATCTGCATGTAAAAGAAAACAGTGAGAATATTATTTAGAAAGTAAATATAGTGTAGTGCATATATAAATCATCCCATAATAGACGTCTATGAATAGACCCACGCGCGTCAGGGAATCCCAACATGATGTATTAACTCATACGCAACTGTCTGGTTTTAAGGCTGAAAGAGCGTAAAACAACGAATTACTAAGAGGTATTTGATATTTTTATTTCTATTAAACTTATGGCACGGTACTGTTGTAACAAAATACACAGATAAGACCACCGATGATTTGAAAGTTTGAACTGGTCACGTGACTGTTACTTGAAATGGCAGAGTGACGCGGTTATTTGTACATGTAAACATCGATTTAAAATCAAATAATTTGGGTTAAAACAGGTGAAATAATGTATGATATGTCATACAGCCTCATAACTACATACATGCGATGATTTAATAGCGTTTTTACGAGATGGAAAAAAAATATTGTAATTCGGACCATACAGCATTAAGCTTGAGATCCCATAGAAAAGATACATCTTTACACATAGTATCATTCCTGTGACTTGGAATATTATATACATATTACAATTTTAACCATATTTCGCTCCGACAACGAAATAACTTTAATGAAACTTATGCCAGAATAAATTTGCAAGTACGCGAGTATTATTTACCGCTGACACATTTACGCAAGAATTATAATCTAAAGTCGAAGAGGATGAATGTGACTAGGGAAAGGGGAAGGGGATCCTTCATCTACCAATCTTCATATTTCTGTAAAGAGGGTCATTTGTTCAAGTCATCGAAGGCTCACGCAAGTACATAGACGTGTCATTTGCAGTCTTGGCACATACACAGTTATATTAATCAGAAACAGTCAATACTGCGGATCCCATATCGACAGTCGTTCATTTTATTATACGACCCCTAATCTGACGGAAACACAGTAAAAAAATCGATGACTTCTTCAACACTCAGTTTTACAGCACTGATGGTTTTCCATACTTAATTACCTCAGTTAACGAAATTTGGTAGACATTGTATTCACCCATGTTTGTTTACCTGTTCTCATTTCTAAAGAGTTGATGTAGCGAAAGTTGGTTTTTGTGTCATGGAACAATTTACACATGTTTGAATACGTATATGGATCCAGGTTTTTCAGATGGTGATCGGTCACTCCCTCTGGTTCTGCCTGAGGCACCCAGGCACAGTGTTCTCAGGTAATGTCAGTGGCGGATTTTAGCCTGCGCCCTCCCCCCTCCATAAATTTTCAGATTTAAGGTAAATCATGGTCTTTTGTTAAAGAAAAATGTAAACCATAAAAGAAGCAATAAATTCTTCCACTCTCGCAGAAATAAATGACAAAATCTTTTGATTTATTGAATAACTTTTATTGTGAGAACTTACATTTTTTTCCAAAAGGGAAAGGCAACCCTAACCACATTCATTGTTGCTTTTAGGAATAAAGTATCACTTACTGATATCGTAAATGACAGTCTTTAACAACAAAAATCCTTGCTTAACAATTAAATCAATATTAATCTATCATGCATTTTAAATTACCCGCCGCTAAGAGAGCGGCCGTTGATGTTTAATTTATGACGTCACACCGTCGGTTCCGGTTTATTTCATCAGTAGCACTGTAAACATGAGCCGTATTGATTTGAGCCCATTCTTTCGCAAGAAGAAATTGAGAAAAGAAGACGTTCAGTCGAGTCGCAGACCAGGCAGACGGTAAACGTTTCTTCATACAAATGTCTCGAACCTCAACTTGTCATTACGCAAGTGATGGATCCACAGTTTACATAGTCTTTTCTTTTCAAATGACTTGGTTAGGTCGGGAATTTCGAAAAAAACACCCAGACTTTTTTCACATCTCCCCTTCGCATTAGTGTAATTAACTGCTTGACAGGAAGGCATCAACCTATTTATTCGTGAGATCTACCACATGTACATCTTTGATGATCTTAGAAACTCATCAAAACCGGAACAGACGGCGTGACGTCAAAATTATTGATTTTTGTGGTATTGAATACAAAAGAGTTGCACATCATGGCAATCTCTATAGATCGCGGGAATTTCAATTTTTAACGTTTTTAAATTAGTACTGAAGCTTATCTAGGCCGTATATCAACAGAATAGTATGACAAATCTTTATCATATAATTAATCCTATCATTTATCATGTAAAAATCTTTTGGGTTGCCTTTCCCTATAGCATTTTATTAATTTCACATTAAAAATCACAGAAAATAGTAAAAATGACTACAAGTACACAGGAGACATATTTCAAGCCCTATTAAATCTGTAAAATCCAGGAGTTCGGAGGCTTCGCCCCCTGGGCCCCCGCCAGGACTTCGCCCTGGACTCACGGGGGGCCTCAAGGCGGTCCACCAGACCCCTGCCTCATAAAGTTGCGCCCCTAACCGTAATTCTTGGATCCGTCCCTGAATGTAGCCTATGCAAGTTCTTACCGTTCCATGAATTTTGAATGATTTATGAAATATGACAGAGACAATTCGGAGAATTAAGTCCATTTGAGATTCTTTTCTTAAAATAATGTCTGCAATATGTTATGAATCATGTACATGTAGGTGTGAAAATGTGAAATATATTTGTTGTACTCCTTAAAATTTTATAACTCCGTGTCTTCAATCACCAGCGGCAGGTATTTAGGCCTACTATCGTAAAATTCATTCTTAAAGCAATACAGGCTATAACTGACGGTATTTCATCAACTATCCAATCATGCACCAAATACCACCTCTCGGTATAACTAATATAATTCCAAGATCTGGAAAAAAAATTCAGCAAAATAAAAAAGGGAATATTGTTTGAGAGCCGAGCAGGGATTAATGACAGGATGACAGTGATTCATGAATCGACATTTTCTGCTGATTTGACGGGTTTATTGCTTTAGATTCATTCTGATTCTATTAAATTTTATATATTCAATCACAAATATGTTAAATATTCTTTTATTTTTCAATTTATTTACTGTCAGTTATGTACAGCTTGTATTGCTCTAAAGCTCAAATAGTATTTGAAATGTCATTCGGAAACTATTTCTTATCACGAGACTCCGTGATCTTGGCCTTTTGACTCAATTTAAGTCATTCATGTTGTCTCTTGATTCATGCGAAATATAATATGGTGTCCAGATAGGGCCATTTGCGAAAGCGTGACTGCGCGTTAGTCACAACACACCGTCACGCCAAAAAGCAACGCACCTTCGCGAGCAACGCGCCTTCGCGCCGTCACGCCAACAACCTTCGAGCCGTCACGCTAACACAACCTTACACAACTCGCCTTCGCGCAGTCACGCTAACACAACTTTACACAAATCTCCTTCGCGCCAACAAGCAACGCACAGTCACGCTAACACAACTCGCCTTCGCGCAGACAAGCGTGAGATGTGTAAAGTTGTGTTAGCGTGACTGCGCGTTGCTTGTCGGCGCGAAGGCGAGTTGTGTAAAGTTGTGTTAGCGCGAAGGCGCGTTGCTTGTTGACGCGACAGCGCGTTGCTTGTTGGCGTGAGAGCGCGATGGCGCGTTGCTTGTTGGCGTGACGGCGTGTTGTGATTAACACGCAGTCACGCTTTTGCAAATGGCCCTATCCGGACACCATAAGTATTTGATGTATCAACCAATGAAAACCGAAGCCCCGTGTCACAGCAGGTGTGGCACGATAAAGATCCCTCCCTACTCAAAGGCTGTAAGCGCCGAACATAGGCCTAAATTTTGCAGCCCTTCATCGGCAATGGTGGCGCCTCCATGTGAGTGAAATATTATGGAGCGGGACGTTAAACAATATACAATCAATCAATCTTTCAATGTGATGGTATAAATTTATCCATGGAAATTTTGATATAATTGAATAAGGGTTATCCTTTAGTCCTGTAACCTCGTCATGTGAAGTTTAAATTGACTGGCTACCTAACATGGCTACGTCAACAATCGAAATTTATTGAACCTGTGAGTTTTTAGTTTGAATGGGGCTTTAATGAAAGTTTTTACTTATGTATTGACACAAGTATTGTGGGAAAATATGTTAAAGTTTTTTAATTTTAAATTTTAAAGCGTTGATGCAAGAATACAGTGATTGCACGCTGTAAATCGAAGGTTTTTATATATGCGGTGGATCCTTAATTCTATGGTATGTCCCAATTTTTCTCTCCAGAAAGCTACAGTTCTGCAGCTAAGGAATGCTAGTATATTTGAAAAAAAATCTTTTAAGAACACACTTCTCAAGAATCACGAGAGTACAGTTTGTCCTATTAATACACAAACTTCCTCATGTAAAAGTCATAGACTAAGTACTATCTCAAAATTTATTTCAGAAAGTCCAAAAATCAATATTTCTTCTTGTTTTTAATTTTCTATTATAATTTTGGTAGCAGGGTTTGTAGACCTCATAACGAAATATATTAACCCAATTGGGATTTAGTGTTTTACATGGTAAAGTGCAACTACCCCTGAATGTCAACGATATTACCCATGGGCCTCTTGTTTCATTTGTTTACTAATCACTAATGCAGACTATGTGCATAGAAGTTATTAGATTACTAATTGACATGATTACCATCTTTTCCCTCATCGAACCGATTATTAGTTCTACGCCTTAGCTCCACTGTTCAGCAATTTAAGTTGACGTTTGCAAAATTGGGTGCATGCACATCAACGTTCACACATCTTATATTGGCATATGCTATTAACGTCCGTACATTATATAACAGTGTTAGACAGCGATATTCTAGTTCCTGTCTAAATCAATCTTCATACGTTCAATGTAGCGATTTGAAACAAATCTGGTAGAATATCAAAAATAAAAAACCCACTTGAAATCCAACGGAACAATACACATTCAAGCAACCAAACTGTTTAAAATCGTGACTTCATTTTGGTCTGGAAAAAACCCCACTCTGAAAGTGATGCCCAATAGCCTAGTAATCTAAAGATAATCACACAGACTGTTCAGACTGCAAAGATAATTACACAGACTGTTCAGACTGCATGCATAACTTCAACGTTCTCTCCCCTGCTTGGGAACAGTGTCTTTGGCAAAGGTTGTCACCGCCAATATGACATTTGATTGTCTTCAAATTACAAATTGTTGAGTTTGTTTTATGCATAGAATATCTTATAGAAATTCTGTATCATTCAGTATGGGTTTGTTTCAAATGTCGGAAATAATCGTGGTTCAAGGTCATTGCACTAAACACTGGGTCCGTAAGACGCTTGTCATTGATTGTTTCCTCTCCCTCCTGCTTTGATGTCATCTATAGCATATGTTTTGCTTTTTTTATTCACATCTCGAGAATGCAGCAAGTGACTTAAAGAGTAATAAGCAGAAGAACAATACACGCTCTTTCTCAAACTTCAAGATACCAAGAGTATTTGTTTGAATTATAACACTAATCAAATAAAGGGTCATGAACACGGTTGGGCTGAAAATTTTATTTTCCCATTTTTATTGTTTTATTGCTTAACTAAAGTATTTCTAATTGTCAACCAAAATTTGAATATCAGTTTTTTAATACCGTGGGGATCGGGTTAGAATAGGTCCTCAGTACCCCTTGCTTGTCGCAAAAACCGAGGTCCCGTGTCACAGCAGGAGGGTATTGTAATATTATAAAGCGGGATATTGTAATATTATAAAACAGGGTATTGTAATATTATAAAACAGGGTATTTAAATATTATAAAGCGAGGTATTGTAATATTATAAAGCGGGGTATTGTAATATTATAAAACAGGGTATTGTAATATTATAAAACAGGGTATTTAAATATTATAAAGCGGGGTATTGTAATATTATAAAGCGGGGTATTGTAATATTATAAAGCAGGGTATCGTAATATTATAAAACAGAGTATTTTAATATTATAAAGCGGGGTGTTGTAATATTATAAAGCTGGGTATTGTAATATTGTAAAGCGGGGTATTGTAATATTATGAAGCGGAGTGTTGTAATATTATAAAGCGGGGAATTGTAATATTATAAAGCAGGGTGTTGTAATATGATAACGCAGGGTATTGTAATATTATAGAGCAGGGTATCGTAATATTATAAAACAGGGTATCTAAATATTATAAAACAGGTGTTGTAATATTATAAAGCGGGGTATTGTAATATAAAGCGGGGTGTTGTAATATTATAAAACAGGGTGTTGTAATAAACTTGTTTTACCTCCTTGTATTGTAATATTATAAAGCGGGGTATTGTAATATTATAAAGCAGGGTATCGTAATATTATAAAACAGAGTATTTTAATATTATAAAGCGGGGTGTTGTAATATTATAAAGCTGGGTATTGTAATATTGTAAAGCGGGGTATTGAAATATTATGAAGCGGAGTGTTGTAATATTATAAAGCGGGGAATTGTAATATTATAAAGCAGGGTGTTGTAATATGATAACGCAGGGTATTGTAATATTATAGAGCAGGGTATCGTAATATTATAAAACAGGGTATCTAAATATTATAAAACAGGTGTTGTAATATTATAAAGCGGGGTATTGTAATATAAAGCGGGGTGTTGTAATATTATAAAACAGGGTGTTGTAGTAAACTTGTTTTACCTCCTTCGGTCTTTAGATGGAGAGTAAAATAGAGTAACAGGTCAGAACCAACTACAAAAGTCCTCCGCCAGAACCCCCCCCCCCCCTTTTAATATATTCGTATATAATTGTACACCTTTTCACTACTGCACTTCGATTATTATACATGTACGTTGAGTGATCTCTCTGTTTCGGCGTATCATGGCTTGTAGACAGTCGTGCTATGTATAGGCGTATCATGGCTTGTAGACAGTCGTGCTATGTATAGGCGTATCATGGCTTGTAGAAAGTCGTGCTATGTATAGGCGTATAATGGCTTGTAGACAGTCGTGTTATATATAGGCGTATCATGGCTTGTAGACAGTCATGTTATATATAGGCGTATCATGGCTTGTAGAAAGTCGTGTTATCTATAGGCGTATCATGGCTTGTAGACAGTCGTGTTATCTATAGGCGTATCATGGCTTGTAGACAGTCATGTTATATATAGGCGTATCATGGCTTGTAGACAGTCATGTTATATATAGGCGTATCATGGCTTGTAGAAAGTCGTGTTATCTATAGGCGTATCATGGCTTGTAGACAGTCGTGTTATCTATAGGCGTATCATGGCTTGTAGACAGTCGTGTTATATATAGGCGTATCATGGCTTGTAGAAAGTCGTGTTATCTATAGGCGTATCATGGCTTGTAGACAGTCGTGTTATATATAGGCGTATCATGGCTTGTAGACAGTCATGTTATATATAGGCGTATCATGGCTTGTAGACAGTCATGTTATATATAGGCGTATCATGGCTTGTAGAAAGTCGTGCTATGTATAGGCGTATCATGGCTTGTAGACAGTCGTGTTATCTATAGGCGTATCATGGGTTGTAGACATTCGTGTTATATATAGGCGTATCATGGCTTGTAGACAGTCGTGTTATATATAGGTGTATCATGGCTTGTAGACAGTCGTGTTATATATAGGCGTATCATGGCTTGTAGACAGTCGTGTTATATATAGGCGTATCAAGGCTTGTAGACAGTCGTGTTATATATAGGCGTATCATGGCTTGTAGACAGTCGTGTTATATATAGGCGTATCATGGCTTGTAGACAGTCGTGCTATGTATAGGCGTATAATGGCTTGTAGACAGTCGTGTTATATATAGGCGTATCATGGCTTGTAGACAGTCATGTTATATATAGGCGTATCATGGCTTGTAGAAAGTCGTGTTATCTATAGGCGTATCATGGCTTGTAGACAGTCGTGTTATCTATAGGCGTATCATGGCTTGTAGACAGTCATGTTATATATAGGCGTATCATGGCTTGTAGACAGTCATGTTATATATAGGCGTATCATGGCTTGTAGAAAGTCGTGTTATCTATAGGCGTATCATGGCTTGTAGACAGTCGTGTTATCTATAGGCGTATCATGGCTTGTAGACAATCGTGTTATATATAGGCGTATCATGGCTTGTAGAAAGTCGTGTTATCTATAGGCGTATCATGGCTTGTAGACAGTCGTGTTATATATAGGCGTATCATGGCTTGTAGACAGTCGTGTTATATATAGGCGTGTTATCTATAGGCGTATCATGGATTGTAGACAGTCGTGTTATATATAGGCGTATCATGGCTTGTAGACAGTCGTGCTATATTGTCTTACGTATAGCAATATTCGACTAAATGCTTCGTTCTTATATAACATTTTTGCCATTCTTGTCCCTGAGAAAACGGGTACTGAGAACCAGTAAAAATCGATATCGAGTAGGATGAAACAATGTTTGCTATTCTGAATTTCATAAGACTGTAAATCATTTGATTGGGAAAATATAAGCAGTAAATGATTTTTGATTTAGCTTTAATTGCAAAATAATTGTACTTTGACATTTACCCTGGATCCAGGATATATTATATGAACTCTATTATTAAATTGAAAGTCTTCTGACATCGTATAATTATTATATGATTGAATAATGATGGCGGATCAGATATTGTCTCGTAAGCTGTAGTATCTGGTTTTGATGTTTTACATTCTTTGATCATATAATAAACAAATACTCGTGTCTCAGGAAACAAGACACTGTTTTGAAACCAATGTTAAAAGCTATGAAGATATATAAGTCTAGGTAATAAATCTTGAAGATGGATCGCCACACTAAAATGTTAATTAATGTATCTCATATGAAGCATGATTCACCATCGAAAGAGCGATACAAGATCACAATTATTCTGTATCATATTTTGTGGGGATTATTTTCGAGTAATAATAAAAATAGTTTTTTGTTTGTAAATAAGAGATTATAAAGTCCAAATTCGCTGCGATTCGATGGCTGATGTAAATATCTAATATAACATACCAAAAACACCCAAGTAGATGTTCTGATATTTTAAATTTTAAAAATTATGAAATCAATAACGTTATTTGCTAATATTTTTAAATATCCGGCTAACATATTCAAGAAAATTTCAAATAGATAAAAGATAGATTAGACAAATATGTCTTAAAAAGAAATTGAAATGATTTGGCAACATTTTTGAAATATTGCAATATTTGAAAATTGAACCAAACCTGATCAAAATTAAATTGATCCCGATCGTAATTATAAAAAGTGGTAATATATAACATTGTGATCATATAACTATGATTGTAAGTGTACGCAGCTGCGCATAGCACTTGGAACTTTTGGTTCGCACCAACTTTGGCAGATGGTAAAGGTCTACAAGTTATGAAGATACGGAAGAGTGATACAATGCAATAATTTAAACACATGACGAACAAGTTTGAACTGAATCCGGTAAGCCACTGGTAACCAGCGAAATAAGCAATAGTGTAATATGGTCATGGTTATTTGTTTGGGTTTTTTGTTTTGTTGTTGTTTTTTTTAGGGGGGGGGGGGGGCTGGGGTCGCGTTACCATGGGTATTGTAGCTGCGATGTTTTAAATCCTTTGTAATTTGTTCAAAGCGTTGAACGAGAGTCCATGCAAAAGGACAATGTCGCAGTCAATACGTGGTGTTATCAGAGAACATGCCGAGGTCAATACGTGATATTATCAGAGAACATACCGAGGTCAATACGTGATATTATCAGAGAACATACCGAGGTCAATACGTGATGTTATCAGAGAACATACCGAGGTCAATACGTGATGTTATCGGAGAACATACCGAGGTCTTGCAGGCACTTTCTGATATCAACGGGCGGATGGGTCCAATTTTATGTAGCTGCAGATAGCGCCTCTTTGATATGTCGTGGGTTTGAATCTCCTTGCATAGTATCTGATAAAAAAAAAATTCCGAGATTTTTAACACATGAAACTTTTATAAGTTCACATCGACAGTAAGACTGTAGTCTTTGATATGATACCATGCTTTGGTATGAAAACAATGAGCTTTCCCTGATTTATATATTTAAGCATGTTTGTAATCATACAGGAACTGATATCCGTTAAATAGTAAGATGTTTTGTTTCTCCGGTTGTTGGTAGGTTTAAAGACTAATTACACAATAATGTCGTTGATGTGACAATGAAACCCATGTCATATCTGCAGAAGATACCACCGGTAGGATTTGAAAACATCAGTAAATCTTTGGACAAGAACGGATCCTTGTAGAATGCCAAAAGCGGAGATAAATATCATCAGAAACTGATGATCCAACCACTGGCCCAATGCAGGAACTCTAGAGGCCTGATGAGAATAGTGGTCAATCACATTTAAATCCGCCCATAGATCAAATATTAGTAGGACAGCACAGGAATTATTATTCATTGCAGTAATGATGTCATGGCACACTTTAGGTAAAGCAGTTTCAGTCGAGCGGTAGATACGGTGAGCCGATTTCTGTTTGTCATGGAGATGGTTAGAGTCCAATTGATGCTGTAGGTGAGACATAGCAACCCTTTCAGGGATATTCGATATAAACGGACGATTAGAGACTGTTATGGGTGTTAAGACAATACTTGTCGAGTTTTAAGTAGTGGATGAACGACAACACTTTTGAAAGACATTGGACCGATTGAATATTGATATTGGCTGTTGTGATTGGAAGAAAGTTATCTAAGCAAAATTTGATGACAGTTGTAGGAACCGGATCAAGTTCATAGGTTTGGAAGGGAGTATGAAAGGTGAAGACAACGAACAGCGATCAATCTCATAACTCCTATAAGCAATACAACATAGAGAGTTGGGAAACACGAATCCCTGGATATACCAGAGGTGGGACCATGTGCCTAGGAGGTGTAAGCATCCCCTGTCGACCGGTCACACCCGCCGTGAGCCCTAATTTCTTGATCAGGTAAACGGAGTTATCCGTAGTCAAAATCAATGTGCCAAGAACGGCCTAACAATCGGCATGAAACACATCAGACAGCATTTGACCCAATGATAGGTTGTAATGGCACACTCTATCGTTATATCGACCATAGAATTTCCGAAATGTTGACTTTAAACTAGACTGTTGGAATCCCTGCACAATTCAACTTGTTTGTCAGTAGCTTGCTTCGTTTGAAAAACTGACCATACGCAGAACAAGCTCTTGCGTATCGAATCAGTTGAGAGATGTAAACACCATATCCAGGTGATAATGGAATATTGCTACATAAATATGGGAAGTTGACGATGGAGAAGTTGAAATCATCCCGTTTGTCATAAAGCTGAGTTGTTAGTTTGCCGTTACATGATTTTGTGCACCTTCACATCTGTTGCTGAAGTAAAGAAATGCAAAGGCGGATGCGAGCAGAAAGAGCGCCGTCGTTAACGAGGTGATATACCTGACACAGCTTGTTTCTTATAGTTATTAAAAGATTTGGGAAGAATTCTATCACTGTCATGTGGTGGTAGAATGGTATCATGTTCGTTTTAAGAAGAATATTTGAAAATAAAGTTTATAAAGTTGTCATGCTTGTTCTCATGTCTCTCTGCTCGACACTTCTTGATCCTAAGTTCTTCATCATACCATGAAGTATTTCAAGAATTTTGTTATTCAGGATATAATCTGGGACACGTAAGCAACCTTTCAACTTCACATTGAAATCTATATTTAAAAAGAAAACAAGCTATATTGCTAAATATACACATGAGAAACAATTGCATAGTTTGTATAATGGGGGATATAAAAACAAAAGAAGCATAAAATGATTTCTCCATACAAAATAACCCATGCTTCTGGGTTGTTTTTTTTATATACCCACAGAATACAAACAAACGAGACATTTCCTATGTTTATCATTTAAGACTAAATGCAATTGCATTCACAAAATGCTTAAAGTTGAAAAATGTGTGATGCAGGATAAATACCGAGGATGAAAGTGGTGGTCTTATTGTTGATTCTTGTAATTAGTTGATGGAGGAAGAGAAAATTTGAACTGAACACGTGCTATATACTAATAGGATTTGATTTTAGGAATAACATTGTGTATTATTACTGCTGACAATGAATGACACGTCATTAATAAACATATTTGCATCCCTCTTCTGAGGACAGGCTTCCTCACCTCTGTTCAAACATCACATCTACACCAGGGTGAGTCAGCTTCAGGTAAAAGTTGATATGAGTAAACCATATGCACTCATACAGAATTTTCACTTAATATTTCGGTCACCTGAATATGTTATCACATAGATATTTACTCGCCAGTTATAACTTATCACTCTTACCTTCATATGCATTGCAAAAAAACCCATCAAAGTTAGTAAGATAGCTATTCTTCTTAGGTATGCACAAAGTTCAAATTCCATATCGATGCGCATGTATTTTGTTTCGACATTTTTTCACTCATATTGAGACGTCACCAGCTGTAGGAGAAGTACCACAAACTTTTACCTATACATGACACTCAGGGCCGTGGCAGTGAGGTTCTTTATCGTGCCAACACTTTTTGTGTCATGGTTCCGGAGTTTTTAAGGTCTTATACGAAAAACCTATGACTCTCACTTTTATAGCCGAGTAAAGTAGCAATCACAATCTATATTTACGGTTTATGTCCAATTCGGCCAAGGATATGCACATGTAATTCTGAAACAGTACAATTGTTTCTCTAGTATACGTCATTGTCATTTAAGTCACCTCTGAAAGCTCTCACAATTTTTATCAATTTTAGTGGAGTAGTTATGATTGACATTGACCTGAACCAATTAGATGTGAACCAGTGTGCACGTGACCATCAGCTGTTTTCTGGATCAAACAAATGTTTGCCGGAATCGACACAAGTGAGTAGTTGAAAAAAATGTCCAGGGTCTCGTGTTGGTAATGTATATCATGAATGAGATACAGCAGTAAATATTCAAATGAATGAACAGTTGTTGTTGTTTTTTTTCTTCATTAATTTTTTTTTTTGCTTTCCAAAAACTTTTCCATGATTACTGACAGCATCTCTTAAATCTTACACGCCCTAAAATCTATTGCCATTAATTTGATACTTTCGATTTCAGTGTGTTCATATATCTGATGGAGGATTAGGAGCTGGGAACTATAAATGCGTGTGTCGAAAGGGCTTTTACTTCCCGGATAAAAATAGCACAAACAAGTCTTTTCCAGGATCCGAGTTAGAACAAGCTTTCTTGAATTCCTGGTACAACAAGACAAACTTGTCCCACTTGGAGTATCAGTGTCTTCCTTGTCCATTAGGCTGTGAAAACTGTGTGGACGACACGCCATGCATGGCGGAGTATAACGTGTTATTACGCGGAATACCGCTAGGAATTCAGAGCTTCTGTATCACAGTGACAATCGTGATTGGGGTAGTTGTATTACGACTGCGAAAATCGAAGGTAATTATTCCCTTGCAACAGAGTTTGATCGGGATATATAGTGACGCGCGACGGTGCGTGAGCATCTGTGTTCCACTTTTCTACATTAAATGCTTAATTCATTGAAGATGACCTCATTGACAATATGAATATTGATTCAAATCTATGAAGAATATTCTTGTTATCGACTTGAACACATGTGAGAAATATAGTATTGGGCTGATGTCTCGTCAAGTAGACAAACCCTTTTCTGCAAGTACAGGAGACTAAAAAATTCATAAGGGCATACATTTGTACAGTATTCATATAAAAGTATAATTACAGTCAATTGTTAAGAATCTAGATAATATTCAGTAAAACTTAAGATGAACATCGGAAGATCATATGCATTTTCTGGTTTCGATATATCACTCACAAAAGAGAAATTATGCAAGGCAGCGGATAACAGATCGAACTATTGATTGAGTACATGTGTACATGTACAACGTGTACTAATATTTAAAAAAAAAAACAAATTCCCTGAATATTAAAACATCAAGTAACAATAAATATACCAGGCACCCAAGTAGTGGGCAGACACACTTGCATGTATAAATTCACATTCACAGAATTGATCTTAATCCAGTAAGTCGCCATCAACGTACAGAGGACGCTTTGTCCGATGTCTCTTCTCGTATCAATATAGTGAGAAATTCAATAAATCGATGAATTTACTTGCACATATGTACATGTACCGTGGAACACTCTAGTGCGAAGGCCATGTGTTTTAGAAATCCATATATTTATTTGACATGATGTGTGCAAGTTCATTTTAGGAAGCGACAACTTGCATAGTTTGAATATCTTTGGCATCTCGCTACATCTAAAATCGTGCTTGATGACAACGAAACCAAATCCGGATTATGAAATTGGAATATTTGATGATACATGAAGTTTTGAAACCGAATCTGGATTACTAAAAGTATCTACCTCCAGAGGTGCATAGTTCTGCATGGATCCAAAATAGCTGAACGTTACATAGCGGGGAGAATGGGGGGGGGGTGGTTATTTGTCTATTTGACTTGTGTTGATTGCGCCAAAAAAAAGTTCTTGCCAAATGAACCACGTTCAAACACAAAACAACCGAATTGGTCACTGTGTGACGCTATATTGAGAATGTGCTTCATTATAAAACTTTATATTTGTGAATCTACATATCAAATCCG
>NC_079165.1:57080393-57090393 GCF_947568905.1 Ostrea edulis | reverse complement strand
CATACTTTTCAGGAAGCTCTAACGCGCCTCGTGAAGTATACCGGGGTGTTCATACCCTCGCGTATTTTCAAAAATTAAATTTATTTTTTAAGTAGATTCTACATGTACTGCACTTTTCCTAGCTTGTCAACCTCGTGTTTAACAATAGTTCTGCATTGGATATAGGGGACTCGTTTATCTTATGATTGACGTCCGAAACATCTCGCTCGTTTTCGACACGATACAGGCTAAAGTTTAAATACATTGAAGTTTTCATAGGTGTAAATTGGTTATTTCGATGGTCTCTTGCGTACAAAATCTTACATGGATTTGAATATTTCTTTTAAACTAGATACTGGCTTAATTCTGAATTCAGTAATATAATTTGTGTATAATATTGACTACTTAGTACATGTACATGTGTTCCAACGTAATTTCTAAAACGTGAATGAAGAGATATACTGTAATTTGTGTATTGTATCTTAAATCAAATGAGATGTACATCATTGTTTGTTTTTAATGTTTTTACTTCATGAGTTAGTCAGTTATTAATTCACTTAATGAAACATGGACGGAGTAGCTCAGTAACTGAAGGTGTATTAAATGAACTGTAGATCAGACAGCCCTTGTCTGTCATACCATGCCGTATGATCAAGCAAAAATTATGTTTATTTCACGTGAAAAATTAATTATAAGCTGATCTTCTGCTATTATATTATAATGCAAACACTTTGTACTTTGCGGTGCTAGAAACAGCTTTCATCGACATCTGAAATACCACATTATTTCCTTGTGTCTGAATCTTCTTTGTTTTTCAAAAATCTACACATGGTTTCCGCAATATGTTACTGTCTTGTTTACATAAAAAGGAGCCATTTCTTATAGCAATTTTCAAAAGGTGTGCAATGTTGTTAACTATAGACATTATTAACTTTTTTAATCATTCTGTTGCATAGGAACTTTGTAATTGAAACTATCCATGTCAAATTTAACGATTGCTTCTTGGACTTGTCATATTTTTATCTCTAATCAGATTTTAACACCACCGTTGACACTCAAATCATTGAATATCTTTATCACTTATATTTATTTTCATTTGCGCATTTCAGTATTTTTCTCTCTCTCTATAAAACTTATAAGCCCGTGGGGATCCGGGTTAGAATAGGTCCTCAGTACCTCTTGCTTGTCGTAAGAGGCGACTAAATAGGGCAGTACGACAATCTTACCTTTAACTCAATCGTCCAACTAATTGGAAATATTTAATAAAGTTTTGTCTCCAATATGTAAAAGGATCATGTAATTATTGTAGGGAGTAGTTTTAGCTACTTTAACGTAGAAATAGTGCTGTTTTTAATTGTTTTGTATTTTTACACCTGTAATTAATTTCTTTGTCCCAAGGAAAAAGTTTGGACAATTTCCGTTATTCGCATCACTGGGTCATTTTAATGCTTTACGATATCTATCTGAGAAATAGCCTAAGAAAGCACTTGTCGAAAGAATAATCGCTACCTATTTAAGGACTTAGATCAGTCATGTCTAGACTCCTTCACTTACAAGCCAAATCTAAAGGGTTTTCAGAGGAGAGAAGATGAAAGTACATGATCATTTTATACGCCCGTCTTTAGACGGGACGTATTATGGTACAGTGATGTCCGTCCGTCCGTTCGAGGTTTTCTGTTTCTAATTTCATTTCTCTGTCACATATCAAGCTGAAACTTGCTATGTAGCTTCTTTGTGGATCATTCTAGATCGTGTTGCAATTTTGAGCCATTTGACCTCTCTTGCAGGAGCTTTGCCCTTGTATTTGAAAATTATTACATGTATTATATGGAGGGTCCGGCGAACTCCTCCCACAATTTTCAAGTGAGGACTTTCTTATTTTATAGAGTATTCGTATGGGTATGGAAGGTGTGCATGTGGCAAGGATTTTGATTTCCTTTGAGAATTTTGCAGGTTGTTTAAGTGAGTCAGTTTTGAGAAAATACTTCATAGAGAGTACTTAGTTTTGAGGAATTATTACATATAGAGTACATGATTTGTCTGTTTTTTCTTCCACAGTTTTCAAGTGAGGACTTTCTTATTTTCCAGAGTATTTTATGGGTATGGAAGAAATGCATGTGGCAAAGATTTTGATTATTTATTTATTTATTTTTTTATATTTTTTTTTTTTATTATAGAAAATTACAGGTTGTTGAACTTAGTCTGTTTTGAGGAAATATCGTATTGAGAGTACATGATTTGTCTTTAATTTTTCCTTCTACAGTTTTCAAGTGAGGACGTTCTTATTTTACAGAGTATTTGTATGGGTATGGAAGATGTGCATGTGGCAATGATTTTGATTTTCTTCAATTTTAAAGAAAATTACAGGTTGTTGAACTTGGTTCTGTGTTTAAAGGAAATATTCATATTATGCAAAGAAAGTATGTCACAGCCCGATACTACCTGAAGCAAAGTTCTACAAATTATGGCTTAAAAGAAAAACACCCCATGTAAGGATTTTCACGGGCGTATTATGTACCGTTTGCGGTACTCTTGTTTCATATTTTATGAAGCATACTCAACTGTAGTGTCCGAGAGTACAAGATGAGAGTGAGGGGAGAGAGAAGAGGAGAAATATGGAGTTATTTCAACTGTAGCGTGGTATTCTGTGCCTATAACGCCCAGTCATCGTTACTCACAATCTGAATTGTACGGACTTAAAGGATACCGTTTCTAGAAACAAATGATTTAAGTCAAGTACTTCTTTTAAACATATGCTTCTCGTCAGACACTTGGAATACTCCTTCTCAGCGTCGGTAGTTATCTTAAAGTGTGTTATATGAGGCCTGCGGGGACAGTTTACAAACAGTTAGGTAATTAATTATTTATCATCTCTTCTCTATACAAATAGTCATTGTCAGGCTGTTCCAAGCGTATGATGAAGTCTGATGATGGTTGCCTTTGTTTTTCTCCCCAGAGGATGTATAAAATGTTGAATACCTTCTTCAATAAGATCAGAACCCCCTACCCACACCCACCCCATGATGGAAGATTCAGACTCGCGCCTTGACTCGTTGTCATACATGTAGAAGTCTTCTGGGTTTAATATTTACAATGTGCACTTGGGTGGATTTAATGAGGTTGCTTTGACAATCCGTGCGAAGTTGTGGGAGTTATTGATTCTATTTTCCTAGATATGGACGACAATGAGGCGTTAATTGTCGAGGCTCCACACTTATTTTTCGCTCTCAAATAAACAAACAACATCATTCTATCTCTCCCCCACACTAGAAGGTCCTTCCAATAGTGATGAGAATTGTGTTGTTTTTTCTACCATACAAACAATACACATTCAACTACAAGCAATACTGTAAACAAAAGCCCCCATTTTATTTTCGCTAGTTTTACCCTAATCTTAAAATTGGGGTAAATTACTCTAAGTAGCAATTTATAGTATCTACAACACATTTCTTTAGCTCGAGTTCGGTTTTTTTTTAATACATAGGGCTTAGTGAGAATGTTTGAAGAAAAATAATGAGGAGGGTTAGAAACCTGATTACTAAAATCGAGCAAAAGGGGGTCAAAGGTGGAAACTATTTCTCGTTGTGTGTGGTCAAAGGTCAGAGTGAAAGAACAGTTTGGCATATCGTAACATGAAATAAATATGGTCGGATAGTGATGAAAGTAATGAAAGAAAATAATTTGGGGCGAATTAAAACTTTTCATTATATCTGGGCCATTTAACACGGAGCAGAACTATATATGCAGTAATCGTTACTTTTATAAAGCATGAAAAGCGTATGAAGAAGGGACAATATTTTGGCCTGTACTAATAGCGTCATGTGCTCAATTCTTACTGATGCACATGTATTTTAGTGTCACTGAAGACTAAATGTATGCATGATTCTATCTTAAATGAACTGAAAAGTTACCAAAGTTCTTTTTTTTTAAAATAGTGTTCTGAAGAATATTTGATAACCGATATCAAATTAGACTAGCATACTAATTAAATGGGGTTACTATATACGTCTAGCCTGTGAACGCTTTCTACTGTTGGGGAATTTGGACTAGAGTATCTACCATGTTTTCAACAGATCATACTGATGATGTATTTATCTTTACAGATAATTATACAGTACTTTGAGCCGACAACGACCATTTGCATTATGATTCCTTGGTTTAGGGAAATGGGATTCGCAGTTGTGTATGGGTCGCTCGTTCTAAAAGTTTACAGGTATGTTTCTGTAGGCTCTTGGTTAAATCGGAAACTTTCCATGTAAACTGTAAAGATTTTTAAAATCATCATCTTACGACAAAGTCGAAAATCTTCTACATACCAACCACAATACGCTGTATTCTATTAAAATAGGTGATCGTTCAAGCTGACTTTGTTTTGACATTTTGAGATATTTTAATTATGCAAGATGTTAATTCTTTATTGGCGTAAATATCTGCATATTCTTTCCAATAAAACATTTGATAATCCTATATCTGATTATGAGAACAAATATTTCATTCTGCTATAGCTAAATCTGATGTATGGGAATAGATAAACTCTCAAACGATTTACTTTCAGACTTTTATCCGAGTTCCAGTCGAGGAAAGCTCATCGTGTGCATGTTAGAGACAAAGACTTACTTAAATATCTGTGTTGTGTGATAATAGTTGTGTTAGGGTATATGTCTGCCTGGACAACAGTGACATACGATCATATTGACACAGGAGAAGTTATATTACAATATGGTGTTACCAAAGACAATTTAAAATATGTAGTATGTAAATCTGGTTGGTGGGAGTATGTTGTAGAAATAGGTAAGTCCTATATATCTTCAGACATTTTTTCTGTGCTGAAAACTTCTTATGTTATTCTGTAAAAACCACCGCCGTAAAATGGCTGAAACGGCATAAAACCGTAATCAATCAATCATGTAAAAATGATTATGATGAAAGTACCAAATTGTCATTAATATCACTTTAAAACTTCATAATTCCCGTAACATGATTAAATTTCAAAAGAGATACATGCAGTGTACCATGGTTATTAGAATCACTGATTAATGATGCCTTCCTTATTTGTAGCGGAGTTGCTGTTTTTATTATTTGGTATCTATCTGTGTTACCGTGTTCGGTCGGCACCGTCAGAATTCGCAGAAGGGACTTACATCACGGCAGCTATCTGTTACGAAGCCGTCATCTCCATAGTGTTCTATGTTCTCAGGTACGTTCAAAAACCCCACACTAGTGAAAATATCTAATTCTCTACTGCGTTCTACGCGCTCAGGTGCGTTCAAAACCCCACACTAGGGAAAATATCTTCTCTATTGCGTTCTATGCGCTCAGGTGCGTTCAAAACCCCACACTAGTGAAAATATCTTCTCTACTGCGTCCTATTACTGCGTTCTATGCGCTCAGGTGCGTTCAAAACCCCACACTAGTGAAAATATCTTCTCTATTGCGTTCTATGCGCTCAGGTGCGTTAGAACCCCCCTCTGTTATGGAAATCAACATTATAATGTTGTCTCCATTTTAGTACTATATGTTCTCGGGTACGTTTGAAACACCACAGAGGGGAAATCAATATTTTAATGCTGTCTCTCATAGTGTTACGTTCGGAATTCTACGTTTGGGAAAACAATGTTTTCTCTATATAGTGTTCCTGGGTATTTTTTAAGAAATTTCAACCTCATGATTTTGTGTCTACAGTGTTCAGTGTGCTTAATGGAATACACTGGAAGAATCCACATGTATCTAGATACTGGTATACTGGTCAGCAATGAAATAGAAAGTTTAGGATCTGTAAGCGTGAGATCAAATACACTGAGAATCAGGAAGTTAAGGGAAAGAATGAATATCTAAACTGTGTCCGAGTGGATGCAATTTGCGATTTCAAAACTGAATTTTAACTCGCCTCAGCTATAAACTCAGCTCAAGTGAGTTTTCTGATCACCTGTTGTCTGGCGTCCGTCCGTCTGTCTGTTTGTCTGTATACTATAGACTTTTCGACCTCTTCTCCAGAACCACAAGATCAATTCCAACCAAACTTGCCAAAAAGCATCTTTTAGGAAAGGAGATTCAGAAATGAAGGATCACATCCTTTTCAGGGGGAGATAATTAACAAATATTGAAAATATAGTGGCATGGTCATTCAAAAATCTTCTTAAGAACCACTAGACCAGAAAATACAGAATTTAGTGCAATCTTCCTCAATGATTGGATATTCAAAATTGTACAAATCATGGTCTCCCGGGGGTTAGGATAGGGCAACAATAGGGTATCAACGTTTTACATGGGAATATAAAAGAAATATAGTTTAAAATCTCACAAGAACAGCAAGGTCTTAATTTGTCCTCTTAATATGCAAGTATCCTATATTATACAGTAAGCTGTCTTTAAAATGTTCATCTCAGGAACAGAGAGGCCATGAATAGTCTTTTTAACGGCAAGCATTCTCAGGTAGTGTAGATTCAAAGGAATTGTGAGTGCTGTATCGCACTTGTAACTCGACAACTGACATTCAAATTTTTGCTGACCATCAGAAATAGCTTAGTTAAGCATTGTAAAGCTTAAAAATGGAAAAATAAGATTTGAACATTTTCAATTCAAATCGTATCCATGTTAAGCAGTACAATTTGTATTGATTGGTAAGTAGTTATGGTACTTGTAAGTTTCAGTGAAGGTGTAATAGTAGTATAGTTTGTTTTTTGCTATAAATATAGAGCTTCAAGTGTTGGATTCAGCAAAACTCTAAACGCTAAATTGTGGTATATTGTTATTCGAACAACTTCAGTATTTTGAATACAGTACTTATTTTCAACTATACATGTATATATTTATATAGAATTTTTTTTTCTAAACCAAGAATAAGAAATTATAAATCTATATCTGGATAGATCCAATATTCCTTTTACGCTTTTAAAATGCAGACCAGCCGCATACCTGTGCGTCAATTCCACGTGACGTCATTAGTGACCAATCGTTGACTTGCCAGTAATCATGTAGCGAGTGAAACTAATTTGTTATTGTAAGATATTCCAGTTTGAAGGATCGTTTCAATACTCGAAATATTTTTTTTTTGTAAAACAGTTTGATTATCAAGATGTAGAAAAACTGATACACAAGAACTTGTAAAATCAAACACAAGCGTCATCTGATATTGGAATTAGGTAATGCAGAATTCGCAAAATGGTGTTTATATAGTATTTGATTTTAAAAATCAACATAGTAATCAATTTGCTTTCAAAAATCAGTCGCAGTAGTACATTGAAAAGGTAAACAGAATTTTTCAGAGGAATGTTCTGTTCCAGCGACACATGTCAGGTTAGCTCTCCGCCAGAAACGAGCAATTTACATCAAACGTAAAATGACATGCTTTACTACACACAGAATATTATCATTGTTCTCTGAAATGGGTTGACAAACATATCAAGAATAGATCTTTCTTAATTGAGTCTGATTGGGAAAAGCAATTCCAGCCATTGTAAAGAGAGAAGTAGAATTTTGTTGTCTTTAGCGACATAGAATTGGTCAGGACCCGAGTTACATGCACCTTAATTAGCTGGCAGTCATTCGCAACTTGATAAACGCTGATGTCCATCTCTGCAGCCTTTCACACGTCCTGAAAGTTTTCAGGATATGAACATTCAAATTTGTTCAAATCATGGTCTCGGGGGAGGGGGGGGGGGGTGTATGGTGGGGCCACAATAGGGGATCAAAGTCTTACATACAAATATATAGTAAAAATTTCTTCTCAAAACTTGGCAGCGTCCTGACATATTGCAGATTCAAGTCTATCAAAATAATGGCCTTCAGGTGTAGGGTTGGGGCCACAATAGGGGATCAAATATTTACATGGGGATGATATGTGAAAATCTTTAAAATCTTTTTATTAAGAAACACTGAACCAAAAAAGTTCAAATTTACATGAAATCTTCCTGACATAGTGCAAATTCAAGGTTCTAAAAACCATGGCCCTTGAGGGAAGGGTGGGACCACAATACGGGATCAAAGTTTTACACATGAATACATAGGGAAAATCTTTAAAAATCATCTTTTCAAAAACCACAGGGCCAAAAAAGTTTACATACACATGAAAGCTTCCTGACATAAAGTACATCCAAGTTTGTACAATTTATAGTCCCCGGGGGTAGGATGGAGCCACAATAGGGGATTGTATAGGGAAAATCTTTAAAAAATATTTCTTGAACTACTAGTATTTAAGTTAGGGTTTTCATATTTTGTTTATACATTCTTTACGGAAAGACATTTCATGTGATGCAATGGTGTGTGATCTTGTGACCTTGATCTGGAAGTTTAACCTACTTTTAATAAAAATCTGACTTATTCAATATGTCCTGAAAGTAGATCTTTCATATTTTGTATATACATTTCTTATGGCAAGACGGTTAATTTCATATCATGACCTTTGACCTTGAACTCCGAGTTTGACCTAATTTTAAGAAAACATAATCTATTCAATATATCCGGAGCTATTTTAGGTGGCGCTTTCATTTTTTGTATATAGATTATTTATGGCAAGACCTTATTTTGTGAAGTTTGACTTTGACCTACGAGTTGGACCTACTTTTAAAAATCTTACCCATTCAATATTTTCTGAACTATTTAAGATAGAGCTTTCATATTTTGTATATAAATTTCTCACGACAATATTGTTTGTTACATATTATAAACTTTGACTTTGTGACCTTGAAATTTGACCTACTTTTAAGAAAATGTAATATATTAAATATTTTCAGAAGTATTCAAGGTAGGTCTTTCATATTTTACATAGATTCTTTATGAGAAGACAATATTGTGATACAATCATATTTGATCTTGTGACCTTGACCTCCTTTCTAAAAAAAAACTTTTGACCTAATCAGTATCTCCTGAACTGAAGCTTTGACATTATAGATTTTTATGGCAAGACCTTGATTTACTTCAATGTTTGACCTTGTGAACTTGACTTAGAAGTTTGGCCTACTTTTGATATAAATCTGACGTATTCAATATCCCCTCAACTATTAAAGATAGAGCTTTCATGTTTTGTATGTAGATTTCTTAAGCAAGGTTTTTCGTATCATTCTATGATATATGATCTTGTGACCTTGGTCTTATCCAGAACATCAAGGTCAAGTTAGTCATATTGGTGTTGAAGCTTTTCTGTGTTATGTGAATTCATTTTCAGTTATGTTGTGATCCTTTGGAGCTAGGTTTGAGCTACAATAAAGGGTCAAAATTCTTCACGGGAATAAAGGTTGGTAAAAAATTCATTTTAAAATGACAACAGCTGACAATGGCAGGGCCAAGATGACTCAGGTGAGCGATGTGGCCCATGGGCCTCTTGTTTTCTGAAATATGCAGATATTTCATCAAAAGTCTTAATTATTGCTAGAGCTGCATGGCTTATAAGCCTGCTGGGTATGAACTATTTGTGGCTTTGACCTTTAACCACAGAATTATTAGTCATGCTATATGTCTGATCTGGACCTTAATGTTCAGATTCAACAGGGAACACACTTAGGTTTAGATTATAACGTTTGAATTCCATCCTTAATGCAATGATATAAATCTGGCAACAAAATACTGATGCTCACAAGCTTGAGTGTCGTTTTCCATTGCAAAGGTTCAGTGCAACTTCACAAATAACGTCCGTTTTAAGATATGGACAACAAAATATTCCTTCCTTGGATTGGCATTGCAGAGGTGAATATGTTGCCATGTTACTATGTATAAATTCCATAGCATTAATCGTTTTTAGTAAGATGCTGAAGACCAGCAGGGCCCTAAAATGGCTGGTGTATCTGACTGCTCAAATAAGGCATTGCAAATCAATCTGCATTCAATATTGCTTGTAATCCTAGTCTGCAGTTTGTATATTGATAGCTAAAAGCTGTGTTTATTATCGACTGACACCCCTAGCGCTTTTTTTTACCTATAGTACTAAAAATAATGGACGAAAGATGAAATCTCCGAGTAAGCAAATTGATAACAGACATGCAGATGATAGTTATCGAATTAACCACGTATATAAAACTATTATTAT
>NC_079165.1:57035393-57075393 GCF_947568905.1 Ostrea edulis | reverse complement strand
TGATTTGATATTATTAAATGGTGGGAGCAGATCAACTAGATATTAAATTCATGCCAAACTAGGGTGCCATGTAGTACAAACTGAAAACTAAACGCTTAAAGGATGGGTGTCTTTCAGGATATTCCTTTTCCTTTTAATTCACATCCATTAACATTCAAATGTTCAATTTGAGACACACGTATTTAGATACTGAACGTTATGTCGTCATTTCCTGTATTCCGCGATTTAATCTTTTAAGTTTTGTATATGATAGAGTTTGCTCAATGTGTAGTTCATGACCATTTATCATCAGATCAGTTCACCATAGATAAGAAAGTGTCCATGTTCAGTCTTGCATCTTGCTGCCTGTCTTCGTATTAAATGGGCACAAAAATTAAATTTTCTCTTGTAATTTCAGGAGAACGTGTGGGCCATTTTTTTCTACAAAAAAGTTTTACAGTATAAAATTTACCCTGCGAAATAATTTTACCACACTGTAACTGATTACATTAGAAATTCCCCAAATGTTCTGATATATTTCACAGAGAATTGACTGAAAAAAATGAATATCATCTGGGGTCTGGGGTTCGCCCTCATTGTCAATGGGCAGAAGGTTACAGTAGTATCGGATAGCGCTCGGAATTTCTCGAGTGATTTCAAATTGGCCTGGTGGATGGGGTTCAAAAATTTTCCCCAATACTGACGATTGTGTTGTACATGTAACTTGCTATCAACTCTTGAGAAGGATACTGTTTGTATACCGAATCTTGAATGTGTTGAGAACATCCAATTTGGCGATATTTTGATAACATATATACTTGCAACATTTCTAGTGTTTTTCCTTTTAGTTTATTGATAATCGTGCGTGTTAATACAATTTACTCTCCTCAGGTGAGCAGCATACTGAAATTGCTCCAAACCTCCTACTCTAGAAAGAGTGTTGTAGCACGTCTTTACTTTCTCGTTAACTATTCCTCTCTTCACTCGTGGCAGTGTTTTTAAAACTATAGTATTAACAGATATCTTCTTGAAGAATTGGAAATAATACAAATGACATGTTCCTGATTTTTTCTTCAACGGTATGTGGAATTTTCCGTCTTTTACCAATAAGAATTTTGTCATTTTACTCACCATTCAATTTATAAATGACAGTTTTATACATTCTATGAGATTTATGTTTGGAATGCCATTGTGATACAAGAAAATTACTCTATTTATTTTTGTGTTTATCTATAGTACTATTTATCGTCTATCTAGTTTTATTTGCGTTAAGTTTTATTGACATGATATTCTTGGAGGCAAATAATATAATGAACATTGTGGAATTTTTTGTTGAACATATTGTGTAACCAAATAATTTTTTTTTTGGAATATCTAGTTATATGTAGGATAAATGAATTATATATAATACAATCTTTAAAAAAAAAACAAGTATCAATTGTTTGGTTTTTATTTTAATCTGTGTTCATTTTAAGCTTGGAAGATCTATAAATATTTCTGTGATTTTATTAAAATTCCGAATGGCAATCTTATTAAAAGTATACACAGTCACATTAAGTTAGAAGTTTAAAGTAATTTATTCAAGTACATGTAATAGCGTTGACAGCATCGCTTTACCTATGAATATACACGTATAGCATGAAGATGGCTTTTGTGATTTTAGATTGATAGGCCCAAGATAACGAGCATAATTGTTCCGGGATTTTGACTTATTGTATTTGCATATTAGTTGCAGGAACTTGGTGTACTTGAAGTACTAGTATGCATTCCTTACAAAAAAATCCACCCAGGCCAAAAATGAATAAAGAAAGAAAGAAGAAATACTTCAACAATTGGATTCCCATGTAACTTTTAAAATCCCTTCGGATTTCAACAAAATCCTTTACAGGAATTTTGAAATTCCTACCAGATTTCAAATTTTTCCTATGAAAAGTTTTATTTCCATTGGGCAACAAAACCAGGGCCGTAAATTAACCTTCAATTTGGAGGAGGCAGGAAATTAGGCGGGGGTCTGGGGGCCCCCAGACGCTGAGCACATTTTGTGCACACTGAACACGTTTCGTGCAAAATCCTTGATTCTAGGGCCTTCTAAGATGTTACTTGACTAACTCATTCTAAAAGAAAGATTTGGAATGCTTTTTAAGGGAGGTATCATGTTCTTAGTTATTGGAAACAACATAAATTCTAATGAACTTTAAATTTTAATTTTTTTTGGCTCAAAAGTTGGAGGAGGCAGCTGCCTCCACCGCCTCCATGTAATTTACGGCCCTGAAAACTTTAGGAAATTAACTCTCTTGGGAAGATGATTTTCGATAGAAGTAAAATTCCTAGCAATGCTTTTCTTCGATCACGTAAGGAATTGAAAAATTCGTTAAAATTTATAAAAATGCTGCTGAATTTCAATTTGGGGGGTTTTGTACACCACGACCTGTGATATACCTTTCTGTATATATGAATTTACTTGAGAAATAAACTTAATTTTTGAAAATCCATGAGGGTATGCTTCACGCCAATATAAAGTGCGATAGCGCTTCATGATAAATATGCCGGCGTGAAGGGTTGCAAATTATACCGTCACGTATTTTCAAAAATGAACAAACAAGTTGATGATGCTGGGGTTTCAACAGTCTCGTTTAAATTAAGCTTTTCGCAAATTCTGTGGTCGTTATAACGATCTAGTTTGCCAATACAACCTATCATTGGGTCAAATGCTGTCTAAAGTGTTTCATACCGATTGTTAGGCCGTTCTTGGCACACTGATTTTAACTACGGATAACTCCGTTTACCGATCAAGTTATAGGGCTGCGATTGAGACCGGTCGACAGAGGATGCTTACTCCTCCTAGGCACCTGATCCCACCTCTGGTATATCCAGGAGTCCTTCTTTGTCCAACTCTCTATTTTGTATTGCTAATAGGAGTTATGAGATGGATCACTGTTATCTTCACCTTTTATTTATATAATCCAAGTATACTCACCAACTAGTGAAGCAAAAGAAGACAAATACGCATTCCATAAACAACTTCAGAAAGTAATAGAAAGTACGTCACGATATGATATCAGTGTTGGAGAAGAAGATTAGACAGTGAACAAGGAATGATATGAAGCCATGGGCTATATTGTGAAATAGATTAAAACAGCGAACGCCTCTCTTCGTTTTGTGCTCTCAACAACTCAGCAGTGGTCACCATGTTCAAGCACGTGGACATTCATTTGCAAACAAAGACATCACCACATGGGCAACACCACAACCAAACAAAGACATCACCACATGGGTAACAACCTCAACCAAACAAAGACATCACCACATGGGTAACAACCTCAACCAAACAAAGACATCACCACATGGGTAACAACCTCAACCAAACAAAGACATCACCACATGGGTAACAACCTCAACCAAACAAAGACATCACCACATGGGCAACACCACAACCAAACAAAGACATCACCACATGGGCAACACCACAACCAAACAAAGACATCACCACATGGGTAACAACCTCAACCAAACAAAGACATCACCACATGGGTAACAACCTCAACCAAACAAAGACATCACCACATGGGTAACAACCTCAACTAAATTGATCATACAACAGTAAATGTACAACAGCATGCTAGAGTATACAGAGTGGCAGACATTAGAAGTGACCACAACCTGGTAGTCAGCAGAGGAAAATAAAATTGCACAAACCTGGAAAGAAAACATCAAATTCTGCCGACATCAAAGTCTACCATCCTCAGCGAACACTTCGTTCTACAGACTCGTTATTTCTTTTAAAGTCATGCACTCGTACTAAACTGTATGGCGAAAGGCAGTTTGATGAAAGGTGAAGATAACGAACAGTGATCAACCTCACAACTCCTATAAGCAATACAAAATAGATAGTTAGGCAAACACGGACCCCTGGACACACCAAAGGTAGGATCAGGTGCCTAGGATGAGTAAGTATCCCCTGTCGACCACAGGTGCTTGTGGACAGGACTTCCAGTACCCCCCTTCTTGTATTTTTGAATGTTCAATTCCTTGGGTTCTTCGGACGTATTTTTGATAAAATATGTAACTTCAGAGTTTATCTATTTCAATGGAATACACAAATCTCGGATAGAAACCGTTTTTAAAAATAACATATCACCGATCATAATCTATGAACATATAAATGTACAACAACAATAACAAAACCAAAAACATCAGGAAGGACAAGTGGCGAGAGCTGGAAAATGGTAGATGAGAGGAATCAAATGGAAAAAAAATAGATCTGTTCGATTCGAAAGAGTAAAAGAAAGACTAGAAAGGAATACATTGATAAAGAAAGAATAAGAGGAGATATACGTGTTTGGACAGATGAGTTAGCAGGGGAAGCAGACATAGCTGCACAAACTAGCAATACGAAAAGGGTGTGTGCGATCAATAAGCAGTGGTGTAAAGTCAAACCTAAGAATCTTAGTGTTGTGAAAATCAAGGCTTGTGAGATTCTCTGCAAAAGAATCTTAGTGTTGTGAAAATCAAGGCTAGTGAGATTTTCTCCAAAAGAATCTTAGTGTTGTGGAAAGCAAGGCTTGTGAAATTCTCTCCAAAAGAATCTTAGTGTTGTGAAAAGAAAGGCTTGTGAGACTCTCTCCAAAAGAATCTTAGTGTTGTGAAAATCAAGGCTAGTGAGATTTTCTCCAAAAGAATCTTAGGGTTGTGGAAAGCAAGGCTTGTGAAATTCTCTCCAAAAGAATCTTAGTGTTGTGAAAAGAAAGGCTTGTGAGACTCTCTCCAAAAGAATCTTAGTGTTGTGAAAATCAAGGCTAGTGAGATTTTCTCCAAAAGAATCTTAGGGTTGTGGAAAGCAAGGCTTGTGAAATTCTCTCCAAAAGAATCTTAGTGTTGTGAAAAGAAAGGCTTGTGAGACTCTCTCCAAAAGAATCTTAGTGTTGTGAAAAGCAAGGTTAGTGAGATTCTCTCCAAAAGAATCTTAGTGTTGTGAAAAGCAAGGTTAGTGAGATTCTCTCCAAAAGAATCTTAGTGTTGTGAAAAGCAAGGTTAGTGAGATTCTCTCCAAAAGAATCTTAGTGTTGTGAAAAGCAAGGTTAGTGAGATTCTCTCCAAAAGAATCTTAGTGTTGTGAAAAGGAAGCTTAGTGACATTCTCTCCAAAGGAATCTTAGTGTTGTAAAAACCAAGGCTAGTGAGATTTTCTCCAAAAGAACTGATATTAGAGAAAGATGGAAAAAAGATTGAACGATGTACTTCATAGGCCTGAAGCAGACCAAACCGCTGATTAATTCAAAGAGTGCACAAAAATACTAGACATAGACACAGAACCACCAAAACTTAGAAACTGAAGACTGGGAAAGCATCATCGCAGAACTTCTAAAAGCAGATACTGACACGGCAGTTAATAAGATACACAACATCATTACAAAGTATTAATTTAGAGAAGAAAGGGTAACACAAGCTTGAAACAAAGGGTTGATAGTAAACTTGAGTTTAGGGAATCAACCTTATAACCTACGTGTTCTTCCTCTTTTTTCAACTATAGTCCAGCTGGACATATCATTACTAGTGATGTTGATATAGTTAAAATGAGGACCTGAAATTACTTGTTTTAAAAGGTCCTAATTTCAGAGAATCTCGGTCTTTTAATTGGTGATAGAACTTCATCTCTGTTATGCATTCTTACGAAGATTAAGTCAGACGATGGGCTACACATCAAAACAAAAGTATGTACCATCTATCCTTCTGTGTTTAGTAAACCAGAAATGATCAAAGAATTGGATAGATTACCTGAGGAATATATAACTTATACGGTACCAATTTTGATGCACCAGATGCGCATTTCGACAAATAATGTCTCTTCAGTGATGCTCAAGCCAAAATTTTGGAAATTCGAAATAACAATAAACTTGTAATAGGTAAAAGGAAAACTAGAGTGCCAAAACCTGGAGCCAAATTCGTCCAAGGATAAGAGCTATGCATGAGGGAGATAATCCTTAATTTTGAAATGAATTTCTAAATTTTATCCCAGCAATTAAATATATTTAATTAAAAATATTCCGTATATTTTACTGATTTTACAGAGTTTTTTTCGTTTCAGCTGACAAAAACTTGTAACCACATTGTTTTTGTTTGTAAGGCTCAATATTACAACTGTATTTTAAACGAACGTGGAATTAATTCCACATTTGGTAATCGTACTTGTACTCCAACTGCCCTTTCAGAAGATGCAATTCTTCAAAACCATGCCTCAGTTGTAGACACATTTAAAATCCCAGACAATGAGATAGATGGATTTAAGTTACCGTACCCGTACTGGATTCCTAAACTTCACAAAAACCCTTACAAACAAAGATACATTGCTGGATCCAGTAAATGTTCTACCAAGCCCCTATCTTTGCTCCTCACGAACATATTGACAGCTATGAAAGAGAAACTTCAAACGTACTGTGCCACAACATATGCCAGAAGGGGTGTAAATCAAATGTGGTTTCCAAAAAATTCTACAGAACTTTCAATAAACTTATGACTTTTCAACACTTTATACGACCATTCATCACGTTAAATTAAATATTAGACTTTTTGACATCATGGACACTTGCTTCTTCAACAATAATGGGAAAAGTAAATATTCTTATCTCGTGATCAGTCATCCAAAAATGACTTTGTTAAACATTACCTTGATTCCACACACAAATAATCTAAGATTGAGATAAAACAATGTGCTAGAGTGCCTCATTGACAATATCTTCGTAATTTTTGGTGATCAGGTCTTCCAACAGTCTGACGGAATTCCCATGGGCACGAATTGTGCTCCTTTGTTAGCTGACCTGTGTTTATATTCTTGTGAAGCAGATTTTATTAAAAACCTACCACATTAGAAGAAAAACTTTCTTGATATGGCTTTCAACTCGATATTCAGATATATCAATGACGTTTCATCTACTAATAATCATCATTTTCATTCATATGTCGATTTTGTATCTTCCAGTGAACTTGAAAAAAGGCAACACAGAGTCCTCCACATCTGCTTTGTACTTAGATACATGTATTTTATTGAAAATAGATAATATCGGCAAACTACTAACAACTCAATTTTATGACAAACATGGCAATGTTCCATTATCATCTGTATATTGTGTTTTATATCTCTCAAATGATTCAATACGCAAGAGCTTGTTCTGCGTATAACTTTTTAAATCGAAGCAGGCTAATGACAAAAAAATTGATGGTACAGGGGTTCCAACAGTCTCGTTTAAAATCAGCATTTCGTAGATTCTATTGTCGTTATAACGATCAAGTTTGCCAATGTCACCTATCATTGGGTCAAATGCTGTCTGACTTGTTTCATACCAATTGTTAGGCCGTTCTTGGCATACTGGTTCTGACTATGGATTACTCCGTTTACATGATCAAGATATAGGGCTCACGGCGGGTGTGACCGATCGACAGCCGATGCTTACTCCTCCTAAACTCCTGATCCCACCTGATATATCCAGGGATCCGTGTTTGCTCATCCCTTAAACGAGTTATGAGATTGATTACTGCTCCTTATCTTCACATTTTCAGCCTCTCCTATCACATCATCCTGCTCTAAATGAATTTAAACCTTAACCTTTGCGGAAATTTATTTTGCATGTTAATTAAACAAGAAGTCATCAAAAGTGGAAACCGATTATTGAAACCATTTGCATGTTCTATACAGAATACATTACAAGAAAAATCCCGGTCTGAATCAAACCTATCAATGAAAACATGTATCATTTTCTCAGAGTTAGCTGGAATGACATACTTGTCTGCTGCTGAGACGCTTCTAGCTTTGACTATTGTTTATCTAATCCGTATTTCCTTTCCTCTAAAATGAATCCAAGTAGCTATTGACTAGTCCATTTTCTGGTCTTATAAGTGCTTGATCTTCTTTTTCAGCCACAATTATCTCCTCTTGGAATGTCTCGTTGTCAAGTTGAATTTTCAAATATGACCTTCCCAAATTCTTGTAAAAGTTCCCCACTAATACTGGTTAAGGAATTCGATCTTTTACTTGGGGGGATTTTCTCAAGAAAATCTTTTAGAAATAATTGATCTGGTGGCACCAATATCTGTGGTCCAATCTACCTCTACTCCTTGTACGGAACCACTTATATATATATCCCTAGACATCCATTGATCTGTCTTAAAATACTAGTAGCACAACAAGACTGACAATACAGTATTCAACTGTATCACAATTGCTCGTATCAAGGAATTCCACTGTGTCAGTAACGGGCATTTCACTTAACTTATGTTGCGTATCAGACTGATCACCTGGTGTATACAATCGGGGTTTATTATAGACACCAACCACAGTCACCCAGTTTCCAAGACCGTCTTCAAGAGTCCCATACTTCCCAAAACCCTGTTCTGTTCAACCTTTAACTCTTCTTACTGATCTTGAGATTCACCAGGCCAACTACCTGTACTCTCAGCATCACAAAATATAACAGTTGAATGAAAGGTGAAGATAACGAACAGTGATCAATCTCATAACTCCTATAAGCAATACAAAATAGATAGTTGGGCAAACACGGACCCCTGAACACACCAGTGAATCATAGTCAAAATTTTCCTTGAATTTATAAAAACCTCCACTGTCAGTCTTGGTATCATTTCCCGCATTGTAAGACAATCCATAAGCGAAATTTTGTAAATTATGGTTATCTTTAAAATCCGCTTGCGTCATCCCACGACCTTTAGCATCCCACGACCTTTAGAGCTGACTCTCTCTAGTTTGACAATGATTTGAATTCGGTGGCAGTAGTGTTCAGATTACTATTCACGTTTCCTCTGGGTGCTTTTTCACTTGAACATATTTTAGCGAAATGGCCTTGTCCACCACATCTATAACATACAAAAGGATATTTCTGCTTGCACGACAACTTATTTGGCGAAGACTTTGAAGAGAGAACTTCATTTAAATTGTCTCTTAGTTTTGCTCTTGTTATATAATGCACAATTTCCGAGTTGCCCTATAATTCTTTCCCATTGTGGAACTCTTGCGGACAGTGAGACGCAAAACATACTTTCGTCCACATGCGGTGGGTACGAATGTTTATCGCTAAAGAATGATTATCAGACAGCATGCAACCACCCAAACTGCGAGAACACACAATTTTATTAAGTATTTGATAATAAAATAGCTGAAACAAAAATCGATAATCATCATCTATTTTGATGAAAGTATCACACGTGCAAAAGGAAATAAAAAATAATTTCATACTTAATCTAACCTAATTCAAACAAATATTATTCTTCATATGGTCAATTTAATGTATACCAAAGGCTGATATAAACAATATTTACGCTTTTATAACTTTTATCCTTATTTGCATACCTAGTCTGTGCGAGAGTGAAAAATGTCATTTATTAAAGGAAACAAATGACGAAATTAAAGGTAAAGGTTCACAAACAAAAAGAGGGGAAATCAGCATTTAAAAAAAATTGTCATATCATTGCATCAATATCGACACATCTGTCCAGATTTCCCCCCTAAATGATTTACCCAAAAACAATACTCCTGACTAGTTCAAACAGGGGAAAATCAGCAGATATATAACATCTAATTACACAGAATTTCAACACATCTGTCCTGATTTCCCCCCAAAATGGTTATCACAATTAACAATACTACTGACTAGAAATAACAATTACTACTGCCTAGTTGAAACTTAAACTTGGAAAACTTGTTCCAAAGCGTAAAACCAATCTGTTAGAAGCGTTTGCACCAAACAATATAATTTCTAACAGAGAAAAGACAAGCGACATATAGACAAGTACTCATTGGTTCAGACACAGATCTAGATAGTTTTACTGGTGTATAGGGGTACCTGATGAGGGTTTAATAATCAGGGGTACATACAGGTTTTATCTAATAATATGGAAAACAGTTTCGCCATAAATGCTATTATTTCCATAATAGGTATTGTATACATCTTGTACCCATCCAAGCGTTCAACAGAATACTGAACGTACCTCCAACACAGCAGAGATGATATCTCGGAAATTGCGTATCAGAGCTTGTCTGATTCTGTCTTGTACTACTTGTAATTATATTCTTTTTCAGGAAAAGTAGGTTTCAGCTGATACTGTGTATCTGTTTCTTTTGAGAATTTGCCCAACTTCTAGAGTTTCGATCATGAGCCCCTTTAGCACTAGCTGAATTACCCTAACTTGACGAACTAAGTGTCTATGTCCGCTATAGCGGTCATTTTCCTCATTTTCTGCTCTTGGGTATCTAGTTGTCTCCTCATACTCAATAACATTTCTAACAGCTCCCCCAATAGTTCAGGGGTCTTTATTGAGTTAAAGATAAATCCTAGCCTTTTCATTCATTAGGCGCAGGAAGAACCGTGGAACTATCGGTAGGGTCTTCTTGTCAGGCAATATTGTCCTTTACTATAGCGGCTTTTAATGTTGCTCCATATCCTGAGCAGATTCACTTTTTTTTTAAATCCCTTCTCCGAAATGGTTTGAAAAGTTTTTGGCGACTCATAGATTCCTAAGAGATTCGCCATTTCCCTTCATAGTCTCCTATAACTTGTTAAAATTTTAGGGCCGAGTTCCTCAAAAGCAAACTCACCTGCCGTGCCTTCCAATCTAGACAAGAGCTGGCAAAAGCAAACTCACCTTCCGTGCCTTCCAGTCTAGACTAGAGCTGGCAAAAGCAAACTCACCTGACGTGCCTTCCAGTCTAGACAAGAGCTGGCAAAAGCAAATTCACCTGACGTGCCTTCCAGTCTAGACAAGAGCTGGCAAAAGCAAATTCACCTGCCGTGCCTTCCAGTCTAGACAAGAGCTGACCGATTTTCTCCTTTTCTGTCCCACTATTGTATATGGTAACAAGTCTATTGATATAGGCTTTCCAACTTTCAGATTGCTCTCCCTTGAAAGCAGGTAGTTTTGTAGAAACGCTGTTTCTTTTATTGAAAACTCTATTTGTAGAGACAGAACTTGGATGATCTGGTGAATCATTGCATAACTCCAATTCTCGCTCTCTAATGTCTCTTTTTATTCGTTTACTACTAGGTCTACTATTTGACCGTCTTAAAGTTTTCCTTATTGTCAAGATAATTTCTTTTGTTGGTAGTTAATTCAGTTACAGTAGTTTTGAAAATATTCCTAGCGTCTCAGTCATTTTGTTGAATGCTCCATGAATCCTTTGAGCAAATCTCTCCAATATGTATATGTCTTGTGGGCTTTCATTTTCCTTGTCTAGAGCCATTTCCTCATTTTCAAATCCACTGTGAAGGTCTTGACATTCTTTTATGTGGTCTTATTCCTTAAACTGAGAGGACTTGTATTTGATAATTTATTGGTTCCTTTGGGGGATCCTACAATAGTGTGAGGGTACAATTCGCCCTTTGTTTTCTCTGTATCTGAGTTCCCAGTGAAATTGTCCCTTTATATTCATTTAAGTTGTCCTCCTCACTTTCTTGATAAACATTTTCTATTTCTCTAGAGAACAGGTATTTTGACTACATGTAGTTTCAATGGTATAAATTTGTCCATTTTTCATAGCTGCCTGGCGTCTTGTGAACATCGTGAAGTTTTTCTTCGTAAGTCCGTATCTCTGGATCCACGCTTGGAAATTGTGGATCCCACTTCTGACACCAAAATGTGTAACGAGTTAGCGCTACATGACTATTCCACTTTTCACGACTAGATGTGTATTTTATTTGACACGGGCAAATATAAAATCAAAGTAAAAAATGTAAGCTAGGCAAAAAACAAAAAATAAAAACACGATGAATAAAATATCTTGAGATGATGGCCTATTGAGCAGTGGATATATCACTGACAATGAAAAGGCAAAAAATCGGTAAAATTGTGCCCGAATTTTACTGTTTCCAGGGCTAAACACTACCCTACATTCAGTGCCACTCCATACTCCGCACAAGCGTCAGAGGGTACATCAGCAGGGAATTCTCATTTGCAATTATATGAACTTCCGTTCCCTTTTTGCCGATTTTTCGCATTTGAGAAGCAGTAGACGATGTTTGACTGTTGATTATAGCCGATAAATGGACTTTATTTCCAGTTCCCCATGACGATGCGAGAGGTAAGACCTTGACAGAGTTGCTTCTATACGGTAGGGGTCGAATTATCATAGTATATCGAACTTTTTGCCAAAAATTGCAAGCGATGCAGCTGGTGAAAAAGAAAACCAAGATGGCGTCGTGATATAACTTGTGAATAGTTTGTTTATTGGTAGACAGTTTTTTATCATAAATATTTAAACTTCGAGTCCCTGTGCATTATGCCCTTGAATTGGCGTCCATTGAATCCATTTTAATTCTGCTCAGTAACTCTACCTGACCATACAGTCATTTTGAAGTTTGTGTTGTTGTTTTCATTGTTACGTACGTGTATTCCTACGCGCCATTTCAAAACTGTTCATAAAGCCTTTTGATGAGGGAAACTATATGTATTAATAATTAAAACATTATTAAATGATACGAAATAAATCTTATAATTCTTTTCCTGATGGCGGTATCATAGGGAAAATTGGACGGAAAACTTTTTCATCAATGCTATTGATAAAGTTTTCTGTTCTGACTTCCCTGTGCTACCGCCATCAAGAACATAATTATAAGATTCATTTCTTAATAACTCTAACAGGGAAACTGCAAAGGGGTCCTTTGGATAGAGGTGTTTGCCAAGAGGAGTAACTCTAAAAGAAGAAGCAAGTTATTTTTTTTCTTAAACATTTGGTGTTTCCATCTAAATTCCGTGGATAACTCAAGAAATGATATAGCATAATGATTTAATCACCTATTGACTGAAATTCGTACATTCACTGGGGAAAGATACACGTTCCAACATAATTTTCCATATCAAAAAACCCCACACAAATCAAAAACTTAATTAAAATCCGAATTTTGTTAGTCTTTATTTGAAAAACAAATTTGTTATACGAAAGTAATTGTAACCTCCTTATACTAACGAGTTACAAAAACAAGAGGCCCATAGGCATTAATTGTCACCTGGGTAACATACAGCAACACTTCAATGGGCAGCTAAATCACACAAGGTATTAAGTTTTTTTTAAACGTGAAAATAAATTGTCCTTAACTTTCCGAATTCATATTTTTTCCCTTCAAAATCTGAACTTTTATGACCGCTCTCTAAAGTGACAGTAAGTACATTGTACACGTAATTCAGGGGTTATTAATTCCACAATTTCTTCATAGCCATATCACACGCAATAGTATTGTGTCACAATGTGCCATGTTCAAAAGGGTGGTTTTACTATACAACAAGAGGTCCATGGGCAACATCACTCACCTGAGTCACCTTGGCTCATATTTAAAGATTTTTCCTATGTCTTCCAATGTAAAACTTTGATCCCTATTGTGACCCCAACTAACCCCTGGAGGCCATGATTTTAACAAACTTGAATCTGCACTATGTCAGAAAGCTTTCATGTAAATTTAAACTGTTCTGCCTCGGTGGTTTTTTAGAAGATTTTTAAATGACCCCATCCTATTTTTGCATGTTTGTGATTATCTCCCCTTTGAAAGGGACATGGTCCTTTATTTTAAAAAAAAACTTGAAAGTCCTTTACCCAAGGATGCTTTAGGCCAAGTTTGGTTGAAATTGGCACAGTGGTTCTGGAGAAGAAGTCGAAAATGTAAACAGTTTACAGACAGACGGACAGACAGACAAACGGGCGGACAACAGGCGATCAGAAAAGCTCACTTGAGCTTTCAGCTCAGTTGAGCTAACAAGCATCATCACTCTTTTACCTATTAAGATCTGCCCCAAAGCCTGAGCCCCTGATGCAAGGGTAGGGATTTCTCAATTTTAATACAAAGGTATATGCTGCTTTTTGTAATTATGCATATCAAGGTATTTAATAGAATGCTTGTACAAAGTGATAGTGAAAACAAGAGATGTTTGTAAAACACCCCCCCCCCCATGGTGTCAAATTAAAATGGGTTATACACACACATCATTTAATTGAGAGTAGTATCATAAATTCAAAATATTGAGCAGACAATATCTTCCTATGTCAAGAGTGGATTGACCATGTGACCCAAAAATCAATTGGGGTCATCAACTCCTGAAGATGAATGTACAGTATATTCCTATGTCCAGTTTGACCCTTGAACTTTGACCATGTGACCTCAAAATCAATAGGAGTCATCTTCTCCTGATGATGTACCAGTGTACCATGTTTGATGTCTGTCAAGCAAAGGGTTCTCAAGATATTGAGCAGACAGTATATTCCAATGTCCAGTTTGACCCTTGACCTTTGACCATGTAACCTCAAAATCAATAGGGGTCATTTTCTTCTAAAGATATACCAGTGTACCAAGTTTGATGTCTGTCAAGCAAAGGGTTCTCAAGATATTGAGCGGACAGTATATTCCTATGTCCAGAGTAGATTGACTCTTGACTTTTAACCTTTTGACCTGAAAAATAATAGAGATCCTCTTCTTTTCATAACCAACCCACATATGAAATATCGTTACGATCAAGTGAATGGTTCTCAAGATATTGAGCGGACAACATGTGGTCTACCGACCGACAGGTGCAAACCAATATCCCCTCTTCTTTGAAGGGGGGCATAAAAATATTTATGGTTATATCCACTATTCAGGGGCAACCACAATACTAACTCTGATCTCACAAGATGTCAAACAGATATTTTCAAATGACCAATCATTTAAATCGTGGCTTTTGATTTTGTGACTTGAAAACCAATGAGGGCAATTTACTTCTTATGATGTACCAGTATACCAAATTTGATGTCTGTCAAGCAAAGGGTTCTTAAGATATTGAGCAGACAATATCTTAATACTATGTCCAGTCTGACACTCGATCTTGTGACCTCAAAATCCATAGGGGACACCTATATATTTAAACTTCTTAGGGGGTAAATTTACCAAGATTAATGTCTGTACATGGAGCAAATTAGGGTTCTAAAGAAATTGAGCAGAAAAATATCTTAATATGTTCAGTTTTACCCTTGTCCTTTGACTTTAAAATCAATTTGTGGACATCTACTTTTGGGGGGGGGAGGGGGGGGTAGTGTACCAAGTTTGATGTCTGTCAATCAAAGGGTTCTCAAGATATTGAGTGGACAACATCTTCCCATGTACAAAGGAGATTGACCCTTGACCTTGTGATCTCGAAATAAATAGGAGCAATGTATTCTCTAGAGACAACCACTGTACCAAGTTTGGTTATTTACTATCAAACAAATGGTTCTTTAGATATTGAGCGGACAAGACTTGGTTTACAAACTGACTGAATGACCTACAGGTACAATACAGGGGGGGGGGGGGGGGGCATAAAAATCAAGACAACACATAAGAATAAGAAATGTTCGAAATCGAAATGAAACTTGATCTGTAAGTCATCATGGCAATGAGACATACCAAAATTGCTCATTATCACAACTACACCACCAAAAAAAACCCCCAAACAAACCAAATTCTGGAAAACAACAAATAATTAGAAATTTTCAAAGTCTGAGCTAATGCAATAACTTTAGTGAAACAATTAAGTCATCAATATAAAGAGATATACCAAAAATACAATCAAGTCATCAATATAAAGAGACATACCAAAAATACAATCAAGTCATCAATATAAAGAGACATACCAAAAATACAATCAAGTCATCAATATACAGAGACATACCAAAAATACAATCAAATCATCAATATACAGAGACATACCAAAAATACAATCAAGTCATCAATATACAGAGACATACCAAAAATACAATCAAGTCATCAATATAAAGAGACATACCAAAAATACAATCAAGTCATCAATATAAAGAAACATACCAAAAATACAATCAAGTCATCAATATACAAAGACATACCAAAAATACAATCAAGTCATCAATATAAAGAGACATACCAAATATACAATCAAGTCATCAATATACAGAGATATACCAAAAATACAATCAAGTTATCAATATAAAGAGACATACTAAAAATATAATCAAGTCATCAATATAAAGAAACATACTAAGAATACAATCAAGTCATCAATATAAAGAAACATACTAAAAATATAATCAAATCATCAATATACAGAGACATACCAAAAATACAATCAAGTTATCAATATAAAGACACATACCAAAAATACAATCAAGTTATCAATATAAAGAGACATACTAAAAATATAATCAAGTCATCAATATAAAGAAACATACTAAGAATACAATCAAGTCATCAATATAAAGAAACATACTAAAAATATAATCAAGTCATCAATATAAAGAGACATACCAAAAATACAATCAAGTCATCAATATACAGAGACATACCAAAAATACAATCAAGTCATCAATATACAGAGACATACCAAAAATACAATCAAGTCATCTATATACAGAGACATACTAAAAATATAATCAAGTTATCAATATACAGAGACATACCAAAAATACAATCAAGTCATCAATAAAAAGAGACATACCAAAAATACAATCAAGTCATCAATATACAGAGACATACCAAAAATACAATCAAATCATCAATATACAGAGACATACCAAAAATACAATCAAGTCATCAATATACAGAGACATACCAAAAATACAATCAAGTCATCAATATAAAGAGACATACCAAAAATACAATCAAGTCATCAATATAAAGAAACATACCAAAAATACAATCAAGTCATCAATATACAAAGACATACCAAAAATACAATCAAGTCATCAATATAAAGAGACATACCAAATATACAATCAAGTCATCAATATACAGAGATATACCAAAAATACAATCAAGTTATCAATATAAAGAGACATACTAAAAATATAATCAAGTCATCAATATAAAGAAACATACTAAGAATACAATCAAGTCATCAATATAAAGAAACATACTAAAAATATAATCAAATCATCAATATACAGAGACATACCAAAAATACAATCAAGTTATCAATATAAAGACACATACCAAAAATACAATCAAGTTATCAATATAAAGAGACATACTAAAAATATAATCAAGTCATCAATATAAAGAAACATACTAAGAATACAATCAAGTCATCAATATAAAGAAACATACTAAAAATATAATCAAGTCATCAATATAAAGAGACATACCAAAAATACAATCAAGTCATAAATATACAGAGACATACCAAAAATACAATCAAGTCATCAATATACAGAGACATACCAAAAATACAATCAAGTCATCTATATACAGAGACATACTAAAAATATAATCAAGTTATCAATATACAGAGACATACCAAAAATACAATCAAGTCATCAATAAAAAGAGACATACCAAAAATACAATCAAGTCATCAATATACAGAGACATACCAAAAATACAATCAAATCATCAATATACAGAGACATACCAAAAATACAATCAAGTCATCAATATACAGAGACATACCAAAAATACAATCAAGTCATCAATATAAAGAGACATACCAAAAATACAATCAAGTCATCAATATAAAGAAACATACCAAAAATACAATCAAGTCATCAATATACAAAGACATACCAAAAATACAATCAAGTCATCAATATAAAGAGACATACCAAATATACAATCAAGTCATCAATATACAGAGATATACCAAAAATACAATCAAGTTATCAATATAAAGAGACATACTAAAAATATAATCAAGTCATCAATATAAAGAAACATACTAAGAATACAATCAAGTCATCAATATAAAGAAACATACTAAAAATATAATCAAATCATCAATATACAGAGACATACCAAAAATACAATCAAGTTATCAATATAAAGACACATACCAAAAATACAATCAAGTTATCAATATAAAGAGACATACTAAAAATATAATCAAGTCATCAATATAAAGAAACATACTAAGAATACAATCAAGTCATCAATATAAAGAAACATACTAAAAATATAATCAAGTCATCAATATAAAGAGACATACCAAAAATACAATCAAGTCATCAATATACAGAGACATACCAAAAATACAATCAAGTCATCAATATACAGAGACATACCAAAAATACAATCAAGTCATCTATATACAGAGACATACTAAAAATATAATCAAGTTATCAATATACAGAGACATACCAAAAATACAATCAAGTCATCAATAAAAAGAGACATACCAAAAATACAATCAAGTCATCAATATAAAGAGACATAATTATTAAAAATACAATCAAGTCATCAATATAAAGAGACATACCAAAAATACAATCAAGTCATTAATATACAGAGACATACCAAAATTACAATCAAGTCATCAATATAAAGACACATACCAAAAATACAATCAAATCATCAATATACAGAGACATACCAAAAATACAATCAAGTCATCAATATAAAGAGACATACTAAAAATACAATCAAGTCATCAATATAAAGACACATACCAAAAATACAATCAAGTCATCAATATACAGAGACATACCAAAAATACAATCAAGTCATCAATATAAAGAAACATACCAAAAATACAATCAAGTTGACATAATTACCAAAAATACAAGCAAGTCATCAATATAAAGAAACATACCAAAAATACAACGAATTCATCAATATAAATAGACGTAATTACCATACAAGCGAGTCATCAAATAAAGAGACATACCAAAAATAGTTAGACATTTTCAAAGTCTAAAGGTCATAACTTTGGTAAGAATAAGTCAGTCGACATGAAAATCAAACTTGATCTCTAAATAAATTTATACTAAATATTTGCTCACAACAAAAAACAAAAAAGTCCAGAAAACTGTGACGGAATGATAGAATGAAGGGATAACACTCATTGTCGGATATTTATGGTTGATTAAACTTTGTTCCTGAAGAGTCATCAACCGGGTAACCGACGATCAGGTAACACTATGCTCTGACCATTTCATGGCAGTCATAAAAATGGCTATGTACTTTCAGAGAAGATTGATTATGTTTAAATGATAAAGCATAATGGACAACTACCAACCTCAATAGGTCATCTGAGTGATTCAGGTGACCTGAAAAAACAACAAAAGGTTGTCTTTGACGTATTTGTGAATCTTGTTTTCATAACTAGTATGCCAATAAAGAAATGCGAATAATGAGGTGACTATGGCATCACACATTATTCATATTTATATACAAGGTGTGATATAACTTACATTTTGTGAAATCAACAATAAAATGATATCTCAATATAAAAACAAATCTGAAGCAATCTGAATGACCCTTTTCCTTATCAGATGACAATAACATAAACTATCATGAGTCCATCCCAAAAGTGCAGGATACTGCGCTTCAAATACTTTCGTTATTGAAATCAAACATATTCTTCAAGGTCTAAGATATGCATTACAGTTTCACATAAATGTAGGTTTTCTCTTTTCATTAAAACATTAAAGAAACAGAGCACCACATGCTAAACTATAATCAGAAACATTCTTACCACATTCATTGAAGCATGTTGCAAGAGATAATTACCACACAATTTTTGACTTGGATTCCTTTAACAATAAACCAGTTTATTAGTATGGATTTCCATGAATACCGACTATTCTGCATTATGTCACTTTTTCTCTGTAGCTAAATATACATTTTTGAAAAGTATACATTGAAAATGATTCTTTGTCAAAACATGGCCCTAAATATAGACAACATAGGAATACTCCAAATTCAATACTAATTAACATGGCCTTGTTTTAGGGAAGTTTCTTTTTCTGTATTTATGTATCGTGTAATTTGATCCACGATTTTAATTCCATAACCTCAGGCACATTTTGAAAAACAAAGCAAAAAAACAACAACAACAACAACCCAAAAAACCAAGAGGCTCATGGGCCACATCGCTTATCTGAATCACCTTGGCCCTGCCATTGTTCAGCTGTTGTGATTTTAAAAAGATTTTTATCAATGTTTATTCCCATAAAAAATTTGATCCCCTATTGTGGCCCCATCCTACCCCCGGGGATTTTGAAAAGCAAAAACTTGAATCTACTCTATGTCAGGAAGCTTTCATGTAAATTTCCACTTTTCTGGCCCTGTGATTTTTGAAAAGAAAATTTTTAAAGATTTTAATTTTTTTAAAAAAAAGTTGATCCCGTATTGTGGTCCCACCCTACCCTCAGGTGCCATGCTTTTTATAAACTTGAATTTGCACTATATCAGGAAGTTTTCATGTAAATTTCCACTTTTCTGACCAGGTAGTGGTTCTTGAGATCAAGATTTTTGAAGATTTTCCCTTTATATTCCATTGTAAAACTGTTATCCCCTATTGTGTCCCCATGCTACGCCTGTATTTTAATAAACTTGAATCTGCACTATGTGAGGAAGCGTTCATGTAAATTTCAGCTCTTCTGGTCCAGTGGTTCTCGAGAAGATTTTTAAATGATCCACCCTATCTTTGCATTTTTGTGATTATCCCCCTTTGAAGGGGGGCATGGACCTTCATTTGAACACATGTGCATTTTCTTTACCCAAGGATGATTTGCACCAAGTTTGAATGAAATTGGCCCAGTGGTTCTGGAAAAGATGAAAATGTGAAAAGTTTACAGATGGACAGACCACGGACGGATGACAGACAAAAGGTGATCAGATAAGCTCACTTGAGCTTTCAGCTGAGATGAGCTAAAAGAAATTTGAATCCACAATATTTGGAAAAATTTGCACATTTTAAATATGATATATTTTTTTTTTTATTAAAATCTCCTATATATTCTCAATAAAACCTTGATGTCTATAAGTAAGTCCCATCCTAGCCCCAGCTAGGGGTCATGATTTGATGAAACATGGATCTGCATTATATTAGAAGGCTTGTTTATTAATCATGGGCCTGTTCTTGAAAAAGGTTTCTCCCCATTTTAATCTAAATCCATGTTGTGGTCCAAACCTACCCCTGGGGCATTGATTTGAGCAAACCTGAATCTGTACTACATAAGGATGCTTACATAATTAAAATATGACTACTCCTGGTCCTACTGCTTTACTGAGGTCCCATTCTACCCCCTCCCCCTCCGTGGGATATTATTTGAACAAATCTTGAATCTACACTACTTGAGATTTGAACCCAGGCTCCATGAATCTCTTGCCAGGTGTACTACAAACTGAGCTATCTGGCCACCGGTGATCGGAACTGGCTGACCACTACATTCCTCCCTCCTTTCACACTTGAAAACATCAACTCAGATTCTTTTTGCCCCTGTGAGGTTTTCACCTGCAAGGCCAGAGGTGGTTATCTGTACCAAATGTAACATGAAGGCAGAAAATGTAACAGACCAGACAGGGATTCGAACCCAAGCCCCCTGAATCTCTAGTCGGGTGGTCTACCGAGCTACATATGTAACTGGCCACCAGCAATCAAACCCGGCTGACCGCTACATTTGCATATCCAAATAATTGATCATGTCCTGCTGTATCTGAAAAGAAAAAAATCCCATGCGTTTGTGATGTAAAAGTTTAATCCCCTGATGTGGCACCACCAACCCTCAACCCACCACTTAATTTATCTGGCGGCCGCCACTTACTATCTGGCGGCCGCCAGTTAATTTATGTGGCGGCCGCCAGTTAATTATATGGCGGCCGCCAGATAAATTCACTGGCGGCTGCCACTTAATTTATATGGCGGCCGCCACTGAATTTAAATAATTTATATGGCTGTCGCCAGTTATTCAAACTCCTCTCTCTTTCTCTATCTCAAAATGAAAGGGGTGCAATCCCTCCCCAGTAATATGTATGTGATATATATACAATTAAGAGCATTAAATTATTGTTTTTCGATTGTACTGTTAAATACGTAGAATCACAGGGCTGACCCTTCATTTTTTTGACAACGTTCAATTTCTGTTATTTTCACATGCAAACTAAGTTATTTTCACATGTGAAGATTAATTGGCGAATTGGCCCCCACCCCACTCTTTTGGTGGTAGTAATGAATGGTAAAAATGTAACAATGAATTAACTAATCAATTGAAGGATGAACGGAGCCCCCTCCCTCCAATTTAGGAGTAGGAAGTTTGGGCAAAAGACATTTTAGGTTCCTTTTCTACTTTGTTAACAATTGTAGAAGACAATTTCTCCTCCGACTGTCCCTATACACTTTGAAAAACGATGCTGCGTGTTTGCGTACTATTCTAAATCTCTCCAAAATAATCACTCAACGACACGAATTACATTGTTTTCGCAATTGGCAGCCGCCATATTTAAATTAAGTGGCAGCCGCCAGATAAAATAACTGGCGGCCGCCAGTTAATTTATATGGAGGCCGCCGGATAAAATAACCGGCGGTCACCAGTTAATTTATATGACGGCCGCCAGATAATAAGTGGCGGCCGCCAATTAAATTAAGTGGGGGCCGCCAGTTAAATAAATATTAATTCTATACCCTGGCACCTATCGCTTACGTAAAAATCTGCACTACCTGAGAAAATTTGCATATTCATTTGATTAATCATGGCTATGCTGTTTTCTGAGAAGATTCCCGTCCTATATTACCATGTATAATACCCCTATAATACCACGTAAACCTTTGATCCCCTATTTCGGCCATGGCCACAAATTGAATCAACTTGAATCTGCACTACATGAGGATGCTTGCAAAACATGACCATGACAAACCCTGGCCCAGCTGCTCAGGAGAATTATATTTTCTTATGAAAAACTTTCACCACCCTTACCTGGTGGTGGTGGTGGTGGTGGTGGTGGGGGGGGGGGGGGGGGAGAGTGATTTGAACAAACTTGAATCTGCATATGTAAAACTTTGATTCCCTATCGTTACCCAATCCTATTCCTGGGGCCATGATTTGAACAATTTAAAATTTACACTATTCTCCCCTTGAAAGGAGGCATGACCCTTCATTTGAACAATTGAATTTTTAATTCCCTTTATGAAAGGATGCCCTGTGCTGTATCAAAGTTTGGTTGAAATTGCCCTGTGATTCAAGAGAAGTTGAAAATGTGTAAAGTTTAGAGATGATTACAAAGACTATGGACAAACAGTGATCAGAAAAGCTCACTTCAGCTTACAGCTCAGAGAAGCTAACAAAGCTGGAAGTTAAAATAGATCAAATCAAATGCTACCTGGATCCCCATCAAGCCATTGACCTAGATTTCTTTGTGATAATGTAATTTTTCATACATGTAAAAAGGAAACAAGATCTTTTACATGAAAGGGTCAAACTTGGTAGTTTCTTCTCAGCAAGGTGGCTACATATATCCCCAAAACTTATAACAAAATTCTTCAGCATCCGTGCTATTTCCACCTGCAGGACAGAGTATGTTATTTGGACACGGTCTCTCATCTGTCTGGGCAAAAAGGAGACCGCAAGGGTTGTCCACAATGGAATACAAACTCCTCCATGTTCCTGCATTTTAGATTTTGTATTGACAAAAAAGAAGCCTAGCAGTAATCACAGTCCCATCACTGACTAGACAAACACTGTCATACAAATCTTGTGAGAAAACATGATTAACAACAGTTTACAAATGCCCATGCAGGCAGCATACAATTATTACACACTAACATCAGTGATATCGACTCTTTAATACTTTCAAAATAATAGAAGTATGAAAAGATAAAACAAGGTTGTTAGATGAATATTCATGTTACTTATATTTACTTGTTTATTATCATTTTTATTATTTCAATTTCTTTGGATAAAACAATGTGCACACCACAGCATGCTGGCAGTTATGCCCCTGTCTAATTTTGCTGTCTTGATTGCAACAAAGTAGATTTTAAAAACTTTTTAGTTTTCTGTATTTTTTATCATAGTGGTTAATCGATAATAATAGCAAAACAAAACAAATGAAATTTAATTACATTTTTTTTTATTAACTATAAAGTATGTAATGGTGACAATAAGTTTCTAGATGAATGGTAATGGCATGTGAGTGATGTCTGCCTCCGATAAAATGGTAAAAAATCCCTTATGTTTCTGGACCTTCCCCTCCAGGAACCAACTGCAAAAGAACATTAAGAAGTTTTAAATCATACATATACGAGGGTTGTCACAAAAAGTCGTAGACAATGTTAATAATTTTCAAAATACGCATCAAATCCAAAACATTTTTTACATGAGAAAACTTTTACTTATTCTAAACAAAAATATAAAATTTGAAATAAATAATAAAAGAGATAAATGGGATGTTACTGAATAAAAATATATATATCTGCATTGTTGGTGCACGTACAAAAATGAGTAGATATTTTCTTTGTACCACTGATTTAAATGAAAGCAAATAGTTTCATATTAGATATATCGCATTCAAATTGAAATCAATGAAATCAGCTATCTTTTTCGCATAATATACTGGTTTTATAACTGAAGGACATCATAACCGGCAGAGAAGTGATGTAATTTATAAACATACCTGTAATAAAATTTGCGCGATATGACGTCAACACCATTCTTGGTGCACGAGAGAATATTATGTAGGCCATTGTTTGACCCCCACTCAAAGTAACACGAGATGGAAAGCACATCAGATCACCAGAATGTTAGCGGGGCATTAGTGTTTAAATGGCACAAGATATTTGTGAAGGGAATGACATAAGAACCGAAAATGGGAAGGCCATAAAAAAGGGAAAAAAATCCGCGAAATCCTGAAAGTAAATAGCGTCATGTAATGGACGAAAATTAAGTTTGTGCGCCGACAGCTATGATCATATGTTTTTTATTTGTGTTCTACATCATTACGAAAAAAGATATTATTATGAAACTTTGTAAACAAAACTCCAAAATGATGCTTTTAAATTACAAAAGAAAATTAAATATTTTTTTTCTAACGAATAAACGAGTTATTGACATTGTCTACGACTTTTTGGGACAACCCTCATATGTGTTACAGTTTTGGATCCAAACCAGGAGATCGGCCTCCAAAATGCAGCAGAATGGGGGTCATTTCCAGGAGATTTTTCCTTGACTTTTTTTTACAACAAGCAATTAAAGCAGCCATTTTAAACCTCAACATTTACTTTTAAAATAAAAAACAAAGAAAATTCACTTTTTAGAATATTTATCTATAATTGTTTTAATTAATTGACAATATGATATACACATTATCTTTTATCTCCAAACTGACACATGTATATGTATGTGTTTATAGTTTCAGAACAGTAATCCATATGATGATGATAGTATACACCTATTTACTGGCTATGAGGACAATAGCAAGTTTATTGTCCCCCCAGACAGCAACTATTTCCCTAAGGCGCAGCCAGTAAATAGGTGTTTTATTATACCAAAGTAGACTTTACGTGTGTCAGACATACCAAAGTGAAGTAAACTAACATTCGGCATTAGATGGAATCGACCGAGGTGATCTGAGTGGTAAACTAATTACAGTTATCAGACTTTGACATCACAGAAAAGAAAACGCAGCAAAATATAGCATCCGGTAAATAATTTCGAGACTATTTCCCTAGGGCAGATAGTTAAAAAACTATTTCACAGATAGCATTATCCAGAAGAAATAGCAAGTTTATTCACTTAACATTTATGTAGCAAAAACATTCTGAGGTATAATAATTTAGTATATTGTATGTGTAGAGATAGTTTGGTATTTTGTATGTGATGTGTAGTGATAATTTGGTATATTGTATGTGATGTGTAGTGATAGTGTGGTATATTGTATATGATGTGTAGTGATAGTTTGGTATATTGTGTGTGATGTGTAGTGATAATTTGGTATATTGTATGTGATGTGTAGTGATAATTTGGTATATTGTATATGATGTGTAGTGATAGTTTGGTATATTGTGTGTGATGTGTAGTGATAGTTTGGTATATTGTATGTGATGTGTAGTGATTGTGTGGTATATTGTATGTGATGTGTAGAGATAGTTTGGTATATTGTATGTGATGTGTAGTGATAATTTGGTATATTGTATATATAGTGATAGTTTTGTATATTGTGTGTGATGTGTACTGATAATTTGGTATATTGTATGTGATGTGTAGTGATAGTTTGGTATATTGTATGTGATGTGTAGTGATAGTTTGGTATATTGTATGTGATGTGTAGTGATAATTTGGTTTATTATATACCCATCAATGTATCGTTCTTTGATACTGTGGATTTCACAGCGTTTGATCTGGTTTTCCGGATCACCACACTGTGGTTTTCTGATTCCGTATCAGTATCCTCTGAAACTGATGCCGTCACAATGCATCAACGCAACGTTATTTGTGGAAAATATTGACCACGTCACAAACGAAACTGCGTACACAAAACATAATTTTCATGGTATGTCTGTGTTTTTGATAATTTGGATTACATTTATTATCTTATAAATGTGGATTTAAAATTCATAAGGGAGTATATAATAAATTTATCATTACTACAGTAACTTGATCCGAAGAGTTGGATCACGTCTCGTTGACAGGCGCGGGTCATCAGATCAAACTCGACACTTCGCGTCTCGTGTGATCTGATGATCTGCACTTGTCGTGATCCGACTCTTCGGATCAAGTTACTGTAGAAATAATATATATATATTGTATGTGATATGTAGTGATAGTTTGGTATATTGTATGTGATGTGTAGTAATAGTTTGGTATTTTGTGTGTGATGTGTAGTGATAGTGTGGTATATTGTATGTGATATGATAGTTTGGTATTTTGTATGTGATATGTAGTGATAGTTTGGTATATTGTATATGATGTGCAGTGATAATTTGGTATATTGTGTGTGATGTGTAGTGATAGTTTGGTATTTTGTATGTGATGTGTAGTGATAGTGTGGTATATTGTATGTGATATGATAGTTTGGTATTTTGTATGTGATATGATAGTTTGGTATATTGTGTGTGATGTGTAGTGACAGTTTGGTATATTGTATATATAGTGATAGTTTGGTATATTGTATGTGATGTGTAGTGAGTTTGGTATATTGTATGTGATATGTAGTGATAGTGTGGTATATTGTGTGTGATGTGTAGTGATAGTTTGGTATATTGTATGTGATGTGTAGTGATAGTTTGGTATATTGTGTGTGATGTGTAGTGATAGTTTGGTATATTGTATGTGATGTGTAGTGATAGTGTGGTATATTGTGTGTGATGTGTAGTGATAGTTTGGTATATTGTGTGTGATGTGTAGTGATAGTTTGGTATATTGTATATGATGTGTAGTGATAGTTTGGTATATTGTATGTGATGTGTAGTGATAGTGTGGTATATTGTGTGTGATGTGTAGTGATAGTGTGGTATATTGTATGTGATATGATAGTTTGGTATACTGTATGTGATGTGTAGTGATAGTGTGGTATATTGTGTGTGATGTGTAGTGATAGTTTGGTATATTGTGTGTGATGTGTAGTAATAGTTTGGTATATTGTATGTGATGTGTAGTGATAGTGTGGTATATTGTATGTGATATGATAGTTTGGTATATTGTATGTGATGTGTAGTGATAGTGTGGTATATTGTATGTGATATGATAGTTTGGTATACTGTATGTGATGTGTAGTGATAGTTTGGTATTTTGTATGTGATGTGTAGTGATAGTGTGGTATATTGTATGTGATATGATAGTTTGGTATATTGTATGTGATGTGTAGTGATAGTGTGGTATATTGTATGTGATATGATAATTTGGTATACTGTATGTGATGTGTAGTGATAGTTTGGTATATTGTATGTGATGTGTAGTGATAGTGTGGTATATTGTATGTGATATGATAATTTGGTATATTGTATGTGATGTGTAGTGATAGTTTGGTATATTGTATGTGATGTGTAGTGATAGTGTGGTATATTGTATGTGATATGATAGTTTGGTATATTGTATGTGATGTGTAGTGATAGTTTGGTATTTTGTATGTGATGTGTAGTGATAGTGTGGTATATTGTATGTGATATGATAGTTTGGTATATTGTATGTGATGTGTAGTGATAGTGTGGTATATTGTATGTGATATGATAATTTGGTATACTGTATGTGATGTGTAGTGATAGTTTGGTATATTGTGTGTGATGTGTAGTGATAGTTTGGTATATTATGTGTGATGTGTAGTGACAGTTTGGTATTTTGTATGTGATGTGTAGTAATAGTGTGGTATATTGTATGTGATATGATAATTTGGTATACTGTATGTGATGTGTAGTGATAGTTTGGTATATTGTATGTGATGTGTAGTGATAGTTTGGTATATTGTGTGTGATGTGTAGTGATAGTTTGGTATATTGTATGTGATGTGTAGTGATAGTTTGGTATATTGTATGTGATGTGTAGTGATAGTTTGGTATATTGTGTGTGATGTGTAGTGATAGTTTGGTATATTGTATGTGATGTGTAGTAATAGTTTGGTATTTTGTATGTGATGTGTAGTGATAGTGTGGTATATTGTATGTGATATGATAGTTTGGTATATTGTATGTGATGTGTAGTGATAGTGTGGTATATTGTATGTGATATGATAATTTGGTATACTGTATGTGATGTGTAGTGATAGTTTGGTATATTGTATGTGATGTGTAGTGATAGTTTGGTATATTGTATGTGATATGATAGTGTGGTATATTGTATGTGATATGATAGTTTGGTATATTGTATGTGATGTGTAGTGATAGTTTGGTATTTTGTATGTGATGTGTAGTGATAGTGTGGTATATTATATGTGATATGATAGTTTGGTATATTGTATGTGATGTGTAGTGATAGTGTGGTATATTGTATGTGATATGATAATTTGGTATATTGTATGTGATGTGTAGTGATAGTTTGGTATATTGTATGTGATGTGTAGTGATAGTTTGGTATATTGTGTGTGATGTGTAGTGATAGTTTGGTATTTTGTATGTGATGTGTAGTGATAGTGTGGTATATTGTATGTGATGTGTAGTGATAGTTTGGTATATTGTATGTGATATGATAGTTTGGTATTTTGTATGTGATGTGTAGTGATAGTGTGGTATATTGTATGTGATATGTAGTGATAGTTTGGTATATTGTATGTGATGTGTAGTGATAGTTTGGTATATTGTATATGATGTGTAGTGATAGTTTGGTATTTTGTATGTGATGTGTAGTGATAGTTTGGTATATTGTATGTGATATGTAGTGATAGTTTGGTATTTTGTATGTGATTTGTAGTGATAGTTTGGTATATTGTATGTGATATGATAGTTTGGTATTTTGTATGTGATGTGTAGTGATAGTTTGGTATATTGTGTGTGATGTGTAGTGATAGTTTGGTATATTGTATGTGATATGTAGTGATAGTTTGGTATATTGTGTGTGATGTGTAGTGATAGTTTGGTATATTGTATATATAGTGATAGTTTGGTATATTGTATATATAGTGATAATTTGGTATATTGTATGTGATGTGTAGTGATAGTTTTGTATATTCTGTGTGATGTGTAGTGATAGTGTGGTATATTGTATGTGATATGATAGTTTGGTATATTGTGTGTGATGTGTAGTGATAGTTTGGTATATTGTATGTGATGTGTAGTGATAGTTTGGTATATTGTATGTGATGTGTAGTGATAGTGTGGTATATTGTATGTGATATGATAGTTTGGTATATTGTGTGTGATGTGTAGAGATAGTTTGGTATATTGTATGTGATGTGTAGTGATAGTTTGGTATATTGTATATGATGTGTAGTGATAATTTGGTATATTGTGTGTGATGTGTAGTGATAGTTTGGTATATTGTATGTGATATGTAGTGATAGTTTGGTATATTGTGTGTGATGTGTAGTGATAGTTTGGTATATTGTGTGTGATGTGTAGTGATAGTTTGGTATATTGTATGTGATATGTAGTGATAGTTTGGTATATTGTGTGTGATGTGTAGTGATAGTTTGGTATATTGTATATATAGTGATAGTTTGGTATATTGTATATATAGTGATAATTTGGTATATTGTATGTGATGTGTAGTGATAGTTTTGTATATCGTGTGTGATGTGTAGTGATAGTGTGGTATATTGTATGTGATATGATAGTTTGGTATATTGTGTGTGATGTGTAGTGATAGTTTGGTATATTGTATGTGATGTGTAGTGATAGTTTGGTATATTGTATGTGATGTGTAGTGATAGTGTGGTATATTGTATGTGATATGATAGTTTGGTATATTGTGTGTGATGTGTAGAGATAGTTTGGTATATTGTATGTGATGTGTAGTGATAGTTTGGTATATTGTATATGATGTGTAGTGATAATTTGGTATATTGTGTGTGATGTGTAGTGATAGTTTGGTATATTGTATGTGATGTGAGTGGTAGTTTGGTATATTGTGCGTGATGTGAAAGATCTCCACATATTCAAATTTTGCAAAATTTTCATCACTCACCATTGTTATGTTGTTTCCATTTAACAAAATCTGATCCAATTTTGTAACTCTTCTTCCCTCTGGGGTGCTCTCACTGTTGATAAAAAAAATTTCTTTGAAAAGAGTAAAGCATGCTTTTGATGCAGTATTTCCTTACTACAAAATGTATTGTATAATTATATGGTCTAATGTTTCAACAAAGTCCACTTGATAAAAATATAGGTATCTTGTCGCATTTATCAATACGTATTCAATAGGATATCCAACATGCCTGATATCATTACAACTGTTTTGATGTTAAATCAGTGTTTACAAATAAATGCACATGTCACTCAGCCATCTGTATTGCATATTCATAAGACAGACACATGACTATTTCAGACGTCAACACACATAAAGTAGGAAAATTTAATGTGTTTCAAACTGCACCTAATCCTGTATAATGGTTTATTCTGTTGACCTGGATGACTACATTTTTTCTTTTTCTTGATGCCATGATTCACTGTTCACATCAAAGTAATGCACACGTGCATGAGTTTACAACAGCAACCAGTTAATTTAAAGAAATGTAAATCTTCACGTACCAGGTGAGTATGTATAGAATGTAAATCTTCATATACCAGGCGAGTATGTACGGAATGTAATCTTCATGTACCAGGTGAGTGTGTATAGAATGTAAATCTTCATGTACCAGGCGAGTATGTATAGAATGTAATCTTCATATACCAGGCGAGTATGTATAGAATGTAATCTTCATGTACCAGGCGAGTATGTATAGAATGTAAATCTTCATGTACCAGGCGAGTGTGTACGGAATGTAATCTTCATGTACCAGGTGAGTGTGTATAGAATGTAAATCTTCATGTACCAGGTGAGTGTGTATAGAATGTAAATCTTCACGTACCAGGTGAGTGTGTATAGAATGTAAATCTTCACGTACCAGGTGAGTATGTATGGCAAACACTTTTTTTTAATGTAAGGAATACAATAATGTATGGAATACATGTGAAAACTGTAAATTTACACACAGCAAATGCTGAATAAACGTTACTTAGAATACATTTTTTCCCATTTATTTTGTACTTACAATTCTGTGACATCTTCTAGCACCATATCTATTCGAAGTTAGGGTTGAAAACTCCACTATATCTTAAATTTATAAATACTATAACAAATAGTAAAACAAACAAAAACATGTTTTGATTTTGTGATATGGAATTGTTTACCAAATTTATCCACATTATTTTACTTCCAGTCAGTAGAGCTTTATTGTAGGTAAATAAAGAGAAACTCAGAAGTACAAGAAGAATCAGTTCCTTGGTAAACTTGTGCAGTAGTCTCGGGTGTGGAAAAACGGTACATGACATATGATACACAGATGGAGAGTGATTCTAACAAACAAACTGAAGAGAAATGAAGGTAGTCAATAATGATCATATTTCATATCTAATACATAGATGGTGGGTCTTTTAAAATCATAGTATCATTTTGAAGAGTTCTTTGAAGAAAAATATCCCAACATAGGGACTTATAAAATAATGATTACTACTTGATACATATTAACAAGAATTTTACATTGAAGTCTACAGGAAGAGCATGTTTTATCAAAATATTTTAAAGAGAAACTATATTTTCAAACGAATCTCTTGGTAAAATATTCCATAATCTTTATGAAAATTTAAAATAAATCATTTATTGCACATACTTTTAAAAAATTAGATTTTCTTATTTTTACCAAGGGCAGAAAACTCTTCCAAAAAGTCTCAAATGCAAAGACTGGCTTCTAATCATTTACCAATCATGTGAATTTAAACTTCACTTTCCTTAAAGGGACTGGTTCACGATTCTTGATAAAAATATTTTTCATTTTTGATGTTAAACATTAGAAATATAGCTCATTTAATGTTGGCAGCCAAAATTTTGACCTTCTGAATGCAAGAATAAAAGTAATATTTTAGCCTTAAATATGTGTTATGTAAACAAAGACTTGAGTCTTTTTATGTAAACAAACAAACAAGTGAAATATTGATTTTGTAATATAATGCATCTTAATTTTGCATAGTCACAAATTTTAACTTTTAGATGACACATTTCACTCCAAAAATGCTTGAAATGTGAAAGATATAATAATACTTAGATCGATATCCATTTCTTTTGAAAATTTCATAAACAATAGCATACTGCAATCTTTGTTTACAAAACAAATAATAAACTCTCTAAATTGAGCTTCTGTGATGATGTATCACCTTAATTTTCATGCGAAATCTTTCAAACACATTAGACAGTAGATTTTGATCATTAAAAGTGAAAAACAAAATTTTGGGTAAAATCGTGAATCAGTCCCTTTAATATTTAACAATAAACATTTATTTTTATTTATATTATTCAAAATTGTTCAGTCTCCTTTTGTTATACATTGAATACCTTTATAAAAAACTTTTTTCAGAAACTGAAAAAGAACTTGCAAGTTTAAACAATATGTAATCTCTTTTTCCAGGTTTATATAAGCCTACAGGACAATTTTGACTATTTTCAGAAACTGTTATGCATAAAATCAGCTGAAGCTAAACAGCTGTGTAGTGGGTTCTTGTAACCAAAAAGGAACTGGTAGTCATATCTGTTTATGTAGTGCTAGCTATGGATGAAAGTCATTATTTGAAGCCCAAATCATGAAGCAAGCCAGCTCTTTACGTTGATAGTGGCAAAATCCCCAATTCAATACATGACACCATGATAACTTTTGACTGCGTGCAAAAGATGAAAATATGACACTATTAACCATTCATCTTTATCTGTGATTTTGTTCTGTAAGAGTGGTGAAAATGACATATTCATGACAAGAGACAAAAACAAAAGGATACTGACATAATCATCAAAACCCAGTAATATTCCTACAATTTCTTTGTCATTCTTCATAATGATGTGAATGCGAGATCCAATACATTTATCCACCAACTCTGAAAAATTAAAATAATAAAAATACATTTATATGCAAAAGTAAGCGATATTACTAAATAATTCAAATATCTAAACCTACATGCATACTTAGTAAAATATTCAAAAACATATATGTATATTAAACATCATAACAATTGTTTTGAAAAACGAGGGGTCCACAAGCCTTATCAGTCACCTGATGCAGGGTTGGCAAAAAAGTGGTCAATATGAGTATTGACCGGGCTGGTGGTCAATACTGGTTAAAACCGGTCAATACTGGTTAATACTGGTCGATTGAAAATTATTTGGTCATTATAGTCTGTGTTATTTATTTTAAATGTTTAATTTATCTTTATCTTCGCAAGAAATGTACAAAAATAGGAAAATGGACAGTTTAAATCACAATTGACCATTATTGACCACTTGGGGAGTATTGACCAGGACGGTTAAAACCACTGGTTAAAACCAGGGGCGGTTTTAACCGCCCAACCCTGTACCTGAGTAATAAATGTATCACTAGTCCCAAGGGCTACAAAATCTACAAATAATTTCCTGTTTTGACTATCTAAGCTAAATTCTAATAATCAGCAACAGTATAAAACAAGATGCATTCAAATGCCCTCAAAAGTGCCTATACTGATGATAGGCTTTACATAATATAATATATGTAACATTAACACGATATGACTAATTTGGACCATCCTAGAGTGAAAACCCTGGGGTTGCGAAATTAACAATTTTGGTACATCCTTTCCAATGAAAGAGACAATAATCATTATAATAATTTTGGCTTCACCCTGGAACCAAACCCTTATCCCCTAGGATCATCGAATTCAAAATTTGGTAAAGAGGATGACCTTTGGATAAAACTTACAGATGAACAACAAAAGGTTTATACAGATTTCTAAGGTTCAGATCAAAAACCTGTGCTATGTCAACATAGAGCACATATGACCGTTCCTGTGACAGCCCAACTTCCCAAGAAACCAGGAAATGTAAACCCGTTAGAAATACTAAGACCTTATCATTAAGTAAACGAGCTAAAGTATAAATTCTACAGAATTTATGTAACTTTGGAACAACAGATCTTTACTGTTGATGTATATCACTTGTGAGGGGTTTTAACTTGTCTGGGTGTGGTGTGATACAGTCGTTTCTGCATCAAGAGGTCCTAAATGGATAGACTCATCCGCATTTGAATTATTACATAATCATAACTACTTTGCATTGAATTAATATTTCTCATGCCACTGCAATTATATGATTTACATGACCAGAAAGAATCACAGACAAATTAATTCTCCCCAGGACATGAAACTTTAGTAAAATTCTAAATAAATGGTCCCATATGTAGAACCACATCCATATCATTTTACATCATCTAATTATATTGGGTTATCCTTTAATTATATTAAGTCAGAAGACCAAAAAACCAAAAAAAACCACCCCAAAACCCCAGACTAATACTTTCATTGTGTGACATTCATATTCATTGGGTATTAATTTATGAATTTAGCTACAGGTGCTTGGTGCAGCACCATTTTCAATGGTCAAAACCACCTGAAAATGCAGTCAATGATATTAAGATTTGCAAACGACAAGCCATTCGGGCAACCATTTTCATGAAATCCACATGCCCGAACTGAATTTCACTTGCCCGAAAATGAAAGTAAATTATACGCATGGGAAATCTGAATAATTTTCAAGACAAATCCGAAACAGACAGAGTGAAGATGCATAATTAATGGGACGAATGACTTTGTTTGGGGCGAGTTATTCTAATTATATGACTTGAGCATGCGCGTAATATTAATTTACTTCCGATTGTCAAATTAAAACTCGGACGGGTAATTTTTTTTTACAAGCCAGTCGGACTTGTTGTCAAGCGGATTTTACAAGTCAGACAGGAAAATCACTGGCCGCGGGCGTTCGGACTACTGCTAATTTCGCAGACTGAAAATGTGCATCAAATTATATAAAATTTATATGACAAGGTGCATATATGTCTCATTAATACATATTTACACAGATTAAGTCAAGATATTGCTACAGTGGCAAGGGAGAGGTGGCATTATATATGCAGGCTAAGCTCTATATATTTTTTAAATTTTAAGTACGACTTTTCAAATCTTATTAACAAAGCTCTATGTACTACATATATGTATACCGCATATTCACAAGGAATATATATCGTTTTAAACTATATTTCAGATCTACATCATAATTTCTTGGCCTTCTCTGAGAAAAGTCAAAAACTGTTAAAAGACTTCTGGCATGATGGACAAAAAGGCATACAAAATCAGTTTAAATATAAATTTGGGAGCATGAATTTGAGGTTCAGAACAATGACTAGTTAACAATAAAACTGTTTTAAATTAGTCATCGAGGTGTGTTTGGCAAAAACAAACCTAAAGGCAAAAGTTGAGAGGGATTTGAAAAAGTTGTTGTCATCTTCTCTAATCTCTGTTCACATGTGAGATTCAATAATAATGGAAGAGAAATTCCGAATAAAAGAAATCCGAAAATCCGAAAGTATCTACTTCCGGTGACGACATTTCACGAACATTTCCGATATTGAACGAATGGGTACGATGATTACGAATTCATGGCCGACAAAAGATGTCAGGAATAAACAATGATGCAAAGATCTACATCATGATTTCTTGGCCTTCGCTGGGAGTTAAGAGATGAGTTCGAAGGAGCAGTCAAATGAAGGTTTAAATGATCGAGATGTTGAATTTTATTATCGACCAGGTACATCTTTGTTGGTCTTTGAGGCATCTATTTGTGGCACTGAGATGCTGAATTTTGTATTTTGGTATCTCAGCCTCTGCATCATTAGTCTATGTCGGTTTTATGATTTCCTCTCAAACCTTTGCCATTTTTCTCTTTCATTAATGATCAAATCTGAATAACATTCATTGAAAATAATGAAATATAGGTGGTTGATATGTCAGATAAAGGAGCAGCTTGAAGGAGAATTTTCCAAATGGGTCAGAGTATAAAATAGGTCTTCCAGCTTATCTTCTATGATTCATCTCTACTTCCTCCTAATTTCTTATCTGGGGGGATTTCTTAGATTTTCTCCTTGTTTTTGTTAAAAACATGTGTAATAGTGTTTTATACATACTCTGTTCGAGGCAGAAACTTTTTTTTAGTACATAGGCCTAATATCTTTTTGACTTTAGATTTAATAATCAGAACATCAAATTCAAGTTCAGTGGATTGGTGTCTGATAACTATAGTTCATATATGTATAGGTATGAAAGCAAGGGTCCAAGTATACTGAAATATTTTGTGAACATGTAAAGTTAAACTGACTCTTATATAATTATAGAGATTGAATGAAACCATTAATATACTCAAATATTTCAAGATGTGTGGTATTCATTAGTTTGATTTTCTTTGGTTGTACAACTATAGTGCACTCTAAACATGCATTCTGTATAAGTTAAGCAGAATATGGACCTCATGATTAAATCAGCATTTCAATATAGATTTCTACATGTGTATGACAAACACCAAGCCAGTCAGACAAATATACTGAATATGATCTTTGACACCGAATATTACAAGACAAAGACAAATTCTGCCAAAGTTCAGCACTGTACCATGTTCAGAACTGCAAATGATTTGCACTAGATGTATGGAAAAACTGCATGATTTGCTGCTGATTTCATGGAGTAATATGATGACATATTATCATATATGTTATGTAATAATTGTCTTCTACAGGAGGAAAAAGAACAGATGGGTTAAAGGCAGCAGATATTGTGCCCATTTTACGGGAACGGGTAGCCTATCTCTCAGGTAATATAAATATATAGTAAATATTGCAGATCGTATTTTATTTGTTAGAACTTTATTTATGTTTATACTTTGAAAATATGGTTCTCATAAACAATTTTGTATATATATTTAATATATATTGATATTGGTAGTGATGAATGAATTAAACATTTGGGAAATTTATATCAGTGCATGATAATGAATGACTCGCTGATAAATCTGACCAAGCAAGATTATGAAGATGAAGTATAAATGATAGGTGTTTCATTTCAATTTTTATCATATGTTGCCATGGTGTGAATTTGACTGGTGTTACATACTCAGATTTTTTTTTAATTTATGTGAATTAGGTAGGGCCTACTTGAATTTTTTTTATTGAAATACTACATGTAGTTGATAGCAAGAACATCACTGATAATATGTCTTACGGGGTGACCGTGTTTGAGGGCAAAGCAAAAAGTATTGGCATTAGTATCTATATCCAAAAGCAAGACCAAAAACAACCCCAAGTTAGCACGGGGATAGAGCTTTATCAAAGCATCCTAATTTTGGACATATGATCCGCCTATATATTGAACACGGAAAATATAACGCAATTGATGTAAATAGTCATTGTGACATCATATTCAGTGTCGGTATTTAGCAAATTTACAAACATAGGAGACAACTTAGACATGGCACAATCGTGTTAATCGACGAGCGATTATATATGATTAAGAAAATAAGATTCACATGTTTTTACGGATTTTATATAACATCTCAGAACGACATGAACTAGGGTAGACGAGATTCATAATGGAGAAATACATGTACACGCGCTAATATTCGAATCGCCGCCATTGGGACCAAAATTTCAAATTCCGTACGTATGGTTTAATTTTTAATTAGTTTTCTATATTTTCCTTTTAAACATGTATATACGTGTTACCTATAGGGAGAGCTCCGCTCTCACGGCCCAAAGAGATTTTTTTTTAAATCGCGTACTTGTAAATAGTTCAAGAATATGAACTTGTACATGTTTTAAATATAACCTAGTGTGTGTCAGAGTAGTTTACAGAAAGTGGATGTTGAGATATTTGTAAAGAAATGTACAAGAAAATCCTTATAGAATATTTTTTAGATGCCCAATAGTTATTTCCTTTTGTTGAACTAACTCTCATGTATGGTAAGATGCAAAATAGATTTTCATACACACACAGAGGGTACAAATGCTTATCGCTGCATTCAATATTGCCTAAAGGATGGTTATTAACTGCTACTGAACTGCAGGGAAACACAGTTCGATAAATTCATGTGTATTTAAGAATAAAATACTTCAATCAAAAATAGAAATTTACCATTTTTCCCTGTTAAAAGTATAAATTGTGTCAAATAATTACATCTTAATTTAATAGTCTAATCTAAACAATTTGTTCTTGATGTGGTCGGTTTAATGTACACTACCAACTGATGAATATCTAAAACAAAATTCATACTTTCATAACTTTTATTGTCATCTTCAAACTAGTAATATAAAATACAAATATAAACTGTACTCACCTAAATGTTTAATAGAATACTGATTGTATCTCCATCACAGAAGAGCTGATATCTCAGAAATTATGTGTTAAAATTTCTGTGGGGGTTGATTATGCAAAAATAATCAGATATTTAAAGGGACTGGACTGGTTCACGATTTTTGAACAAAATATTTTTATTTTTTTATGTGAAACATTAAGAATATAACTCATTTAATGTTGACAGCCAACATTTTGACCCTTGAATGCAAAAATAAAAGCAATATTTTAGCCTTAAATCTGTGTTATGTAAACAAAGACTCGAGTCTTTTCATATATACAAACACACCAGTGAAATGTTAATTTTGTAATATAAAGCATCTAAATTTTGCATAGTCATAAATTTTAACTTTTAGATGACACATTTTACCTGAAGAATGCTTGAAATGTGAAAGATATAATAAACTTAGATTGATAACCATTTCCTTTGAAAATTTCGTAAACAATAACATACCGCAATCTTTGTTTACAAAACAAAAAAATGAACTCTCTAAAATGAGCTTCTGTAATAATGTATAACCTTGATTTTTTGTGTGAAATCTTTTAAACACATTAGACAGTAGATTCTGATCATCAAAAGTGAAAAACAAAATTTTGGGGGAAATCGTGAATCAGTCCCTTGAAAAGAAATGGGGAGAGACAGGCGTGGGATGGGGGTTATTCTCCCATTTGGGAGTGTAGTTGTGGTATTAAACACTGAGAAACAACTGTGGTAGGGCAATATTAGTTGATTATTATACATTCCGTTTCCTTCTTCAGGTGGAAGAGATAGACGAGGAGGGGCTATATTGACGTTTCCCTCTCTCACCCACCCAGAAAAACTGGACACGGATGACTTGAGACGTCTTATGACCTATTTGGCTAGTGTTCCGAGGTAATTACATCTCATCAGTTACATGATACTTTGTTTGTGTCATTCAAATCTTTAAAAAGACAAAAGCTGTCGAAAGTCATTCTTGTTGACTGTTTCCAGATTGACTAAAACAGCTTTACAGTACATAGATATCACTGCTGGCGTTCATACATCTAGCAATCTTTTGTTGTAATTTTAACATTGGAATTTCTTTTGTTTGTATAGAAGCAATGGCCAAAACATTATTTTATAGGAGTAAATAATTCACTGCGGAGAAAATTTGACATAGTTTTCATAACATCTGATTGGAGGTCACTTTTTTTTTCATTCTTAGATTTACTTTTCTTCATTTTTTTTTTTTTTTATCATATTCCAACATTTTAATAACAGTTCAGAATTAAAAAGCTTTTATGTCTACTCTTAATTGACAGTTTATGTTCCTTTAAGAGTTTGTGTGTAAAGTTAAAGAGTATTCACAATATACTTGTGTACTTCAATGTAGATGTGTAGATTTCATGAATACCAGACTTGTCAAAAATGGGTGGTTTGGTGGTCCTGTTGGTAATTTTTAATGAAGGACCAATAAAAAAATAGCCTTAAGTCTTATTGTACGACT